>NC_080782.1:88554310-88854489 GCF_028018385.1 Neofelis nebulosa | reverse complement strand
ACTTATGAATGGAGAATGTCAGGGTCTTGATCCAAAAAATCCCAAAGATCTGCACTGTGATTCACCTATATAAGCCTGCCAAAGACTCCAAACAGTATCTCTGTCTGCCACTGACACTTCAAGCCCCATTGGATCTGTGGGATCATATGGCCCAAGTGGCAGAGCAGCTTGCACAGCAGCCTGGACCTGTCAGAGAGCCCTCTCTTGTTTGGGGCTCCACTTATAACCAGCAGCTTTTCAGGGAATTCAGCAAATGGGCCAGTGTAACACACCCAGATGAGGAATATGTTGCCTCCAGAATTCAGAGACCCACTAGGCAATGTACTTCTTGGTTGTAGTAGGGGCCAGATGTAACTTATCCTTCACCTTAGAAGGGATACCGCAACATACACCACTCCTGGAATCTGTATCACTCAGGGTCATCCAGAGAAAAAGAACCATAGGATATACAAAGAGAAAGAGAGAGGGGGGGATAAGAGATTGATTATAGGAATTGGCTTATGTGTCTATGGAGGCCAAGATGTCCCATGATCTGCTGCCTACACCCTAGAGAACTAGGAAAGCTGATAGTGTAAGTCAATCCAAGTCCAAAAGGCTAAGAATAAGGGTTGGTGGAGTAGGTTCTCAGCTAAGTCCAAAAGCAGAAGACAGGAGATTGATAACTCATCTCACGTAGAGACACATTAATTGTTCTTCTTCACCCTTTTGTTCTATTTAGGCTCTCAATGGATTGGATGATACCCACCCACATTGGAGAGGGTCATCTACTTTGTTCAGTTCACCAGTTCAAATGCTAATCTCTTCTGGAAACACTTTCAGAGACACACCCAGAAATAAGCTTTTACCAACTATCTAGGCATCCCTTAGCCCAGTCAAGGTGACACATAAAATTAACCATCACAGGACCTTTCTCACCTTTCTATCCTCCATATATGGAACTTCAGCAATACCAAACTATCTGCAGCTCTTGAAATAAACCATGCTATTTCTCATTGTCTCATTGTCTTTCTTAGTATATCCTGCCTAGAATTCCCTGTTCCCTTATCTGCCTGGGTCTCCCTTAATTGGCCTCAAATACCAGCTCAAAATTATGAGTCTGGAGGCCTCCCTAACATACATCTCTAGGCAAAGTAAAGTGACTACTAATGCCTCCCAACAGTGCTGTGGCTATACCTCTGCTCTTCTCAATGAATTGCCGATATAATTACATGTTATCTGTATCAGTCATGAGACTAGGGCAAGTAAGGGAAGGTGTTTTATCTCTGCATCTCCAACATCCAGAACATGGTGGTCCTTAATATTCATTCATTCAGTAAATATTTATTGAATGCCTTATCTCCTATAATTGAATAAAACAAAGAGCTCTAACCCCACAGAGCTTACATTCTTTTGGGAGCATGGCGAGTGGAGAGGACAGAGACAGTAAAAAATAAACACAGTAAATAAAGTATTTAATATCTGTATAGAAAGTGATAAGTGCTATGAAAGGTAAAGTGGAGTAAAGAAAAAGGAGTGCCCTGGGGTGGGGGTGGAGAATAGATTGCAGTATTGAATAGTAATAAGTAGTATTATTGAATAGTAATATGATTGAATAGTAATATTATTCATGATTAGCTAGGTTATGTGGTAGTAACAAACAACCCTCAAATCTCAGTAGCTTAAAACAATGCAGGTTTATTTCTGGCTCATGTAAAATATCCATTACAGGTTGGTGGGCATTCTGCCCATGCCATCCTCACTCAGAGATCCAGGCTAATAGAGACCCCGTCACCTGAAAGGCTGACAGTTGCAGGGACACAGGGAAACCAGCATTGTACACAAGAGAATATACATAGGAGAATCTACACAGGCTTTTAAAAACATCCACCTAGAAGTGACACCTGTCACCTCTGCTCACATTTCTTTGGCCATAACAAATCATATGTTCCTGTCTAACTTCAAGGAAGAAAGGAAGTGTGATCTGCCTCGTTGAGAGGGGAATTGGATATTGACGAATGGTAGTAATGGCTATCAGAGTGTTCGGTTGCTAAGATGAGAGATGAGAGAGTTAAACAAGCAGAAATCTATGGGAAGAATGTTCCAGGCAGAAGCAGCTAGTGAGAAAGCCTCAATGTGTTGGGGCACCTGGGTGGCTCAGTTGGTTGAGCATCGGACTTCGGCTCAGGTCATGATCTCACAGTTCGTGGGTTCGAGCCCATGTCAGGCTCTGTGCTGACAGCTTGGAGCTTGGATCCTGCTTCAGATTCTGTGCCTCCCTCTCTCTCTGCCCCAACCCACTTGCATTCTGTCTCTTTCTCTCTCAAAAACAAATAAACATTAAAAAAATTTTTTTAATAAAAAAAAAGAAAGCCCCAATGTGAAGCATATCTGGAGTGTTTTAGGAACAGCAAGGAGGCCAGTGTACCTGGAGAGCAGTGAGAGAGGGTCAGTACTAGGAGGTGAGATCAGAGATGTAGGGAGGGAGGGTAGAGACCAGATCACAGAGAGGGAGGCCAAGGTAACTTCCAAGAGATGGGTCTGCCTGCTCTGAGACTAAACGACTACCAACCCGGGGTGTAACTTGAATTGATTTTATTTTTTTAATTTTTTAAAATGTTTTATTTATTTTTGAGAGAGCACAAGCAGGGGAGGGGCAGAGGGGAACAGAGGATCTGAAGTGCGCTGACAGCAGCAAGCCCACTGTGGGGCTTGAACTCACAAACCGAGAGATTATGACCTGAGCTGAAGTTGAATGCCCAACTGACTGAGCTACCCAGCTATCCCTAACTTAAAATTGATTTTAAACTGAGCTCCCATCTCAGATCAGCATACCCTGGAAGAAACAAAGTTAATTTTACCATTTTAAATGAGATGATAATTACACATGGAGAACGAGGTAAGAAAAACTGACAAAATATGTATGAAATTACTTCAAAAGTATAAAATACTATTATTTATTCATTATTTAAAATCAATTTATGGAGCACCTACTATGCATTAAGCAAATTCCTCAGGATACAAGTGAAAAATAAAGTGATAGATAACTACTGACCATCATTTAAGGGTTAGTGTCCAGAGTAAAATGATTTAACAAGGCAATGAACTATAACACAGTAAAATTAAAGAATGAGAACATTGGAATAAGCAAATTTCCCCAGATCTCACCTAGGAGGTAGGAAATTTATGTACATATTTCTTTCTACTTCTTCACTTCCTTTTAATTTTTCCAAACCATACTCTTTATATACCTGTTTTTGAGGAGGGTAAAGCTATAATAAATATATTGGAAAACAATGCTCACAGCACTCACAGACTAGCCAGGGAGACATTTCTATAGAAAAAAAAACTGTTTCTTTCTCTTCTTTTTTAAGGTTTATTTATTTTGAAAGAGAGAGCGAGAGAGACAGAACGATTGGGGGAGGGGCAGAGAGAGAGGGAGTGAGAGAATCCCAAGCAGGCTCTGCACTACGCCCTGAGCCCAATAAGGGGCTTGATCTCACAATGTTGGTCATAGTGCCATCTCTAGGTAGAGGTATACTCTGCTGCTTCTTGTTTAATCTCCCGTGCCCTCACTGTCAGTCCTTCCCTGCCCCACAATCAGTCTGATCTGCCTGCCCTCCACACCCTACTTGTGAGCATGAATCTTCATAGGTGGAAACAGACAGAAAGATCCTCTTCAGATGTCTATTGCTAAAATGCTTAGCATGTCCCAAGAGCATCCCAACAAGACTAGATTACTGCACTACTTAATTGTTATCTTAAGTGACACACAGACACAAATAGAAGTACGAAATTATGCTACAGGTGATGCTTCTAATAAATTAAAAATAATAATCCTATAATTTATATCATTTGTTAGAATTCACAAAAATTTTTGTGTGCATTGTGTATTTGAGCTTCATAAACATCTAGATCTAGTAGTCCTCTTTAAAGATGAGGAAACTGTGATTCACGTAACTGAGGAGTCCTCCTAACCCACATGATCTACTAGGTCAAAACCCTTTTAAGGGGAGGATAAGGAAGAGGAGGGTTAGGTGCTCGCTTCGGCAGCACATATACTAAAATTGGAACGATACAGAGAGGAAGAGGAGGGTTAGGTACACATGGCCAGGGCAGCAATGAGGGAGGGACATAATAAAGATGAGGTTGCCAAGATACAAATATTACCATTTGACTCCAGACTTCCCCACTATCAAGTCGATGAAAAACATTTTCAAATTTAACTTACTTAGAGGATTGCTGCTTTCCTGCTAACTACCAATGTCTACTAAGAAGGAAGAAAACTATTGCAAGTAAATTAGAAATCAAATGCTGTTGATGACAAGCTCTAATAAAACAAATCATATCATGTGGTCATTCTCTTGACCAACCCTAATTTTTGCCTTTTTGTAGAAATTCACTTGGGATTTTCCCACATAAACAAACATAAAATGAAATTCCATTGTGTTTTACCAATGCATAGAGTATTCAAGTTGAATTTAAGAGGAATTAAGAATTAGGACTGTTTATCTGTATTGAAGACCATATTTCACTTAATAAATGTAAAACCGTAGTGACCATGAAAACAAAAAATGCCATAAGCACAAGCAAAAAAATGGCAGAGAGACAACAAAAGTACCTTAGACCATTCATTTATCTACACATTAGTTTTTTTTTATTCTTTCAACAAACGTTTATTGAATATTTACCCAGGGTTAGGAACTGTGCTACAGAAAAAGATACATAAATCATGGCTTCTGCCGCTGAAAAGCTACCATCTAGTAAGATTAACATCATTAAGTGACTAGAGAACACAGTAAAAGCTACAACTAAGTTACAAACCAAGTGCCAAGACTCTATAACAGAATGGATCCATTAACTACATCGGAGGAGTTTGAGGAAGACTTCTTGAAGACAGGAACATTTTAGCTGTATCTGGAAGTCTGCAGACGTGACTATTTTAAGGAAATATGTTTGGTGAATGTGAGTAAATGGGTTTACATGCAAGGATAAGGGAAAGGTAAGGTAGATAAATGTCTTTCCTTCTAGAAGAAGAGCGTACCCTGGAAGAAGTTTGCCATATAATTCATGTTGAGATTGAGATTCAAAACCAGCGAGAAGAACAATTAGAAGGAAATAAAGGCAGTTGAATGGATTAGGGCAGAGAAATGTTCTAGATCAAGATTCATCATGGAGTGGATTTGATCTTGAGGAAGAAAGTCTCAACATCACACATCTACAAAAGTAAAAAAGAACAGGGCAATTACATGGAGCCATGGAATTGTGAAGCCCAAAGCCATTAGTTTAATGTCTAAGAGTTGTTACAAATGTAAGCCAAAATGCATTGTCCCACAAGAAGCTAATGAGCTCCTGAGATTTTTTTAAGACAGCACCAAGCTTCTAGGAAGCTTCTCCCTAAAGAAGGCTCTTAAGGAGTCTAGAGGTGCTGGCAACAACACCAGTGAAATCTTCACTCTTCCACATTTGAGTCTCCCCCTTTTAATCCACTAATGCAGAGCCTTTGAAGAAAATCATTTCACAAAGGAAAACGAGGCCAGAGCTACGGGCGTTTTTTCTGCCCGTGATGTCTCAGATTCATTCTTAAGGAACTGAGAATTTAACCTTCCAAAATGGCAAAAGACCATCTTATGCCCCACCTCCCACCCCAGCTCCTGCAGCACAAATGCCCAGCACACCAGGGTTTGTGGGATACAATCCACACAGTCATCTTGGCTACAACAACTATAGGCTGGGAGAGAACACGGGCACCAACAGGCGGGTCACGGCATCCACTGGCATTGTGATTCCAAAACCCCCAAAGCCACCAGATAAGCCACTGATGCCCTACAAGAGGTACAGCAGAAAGGTCTGGGACCAAGTAAAATCTTCCAACCCCGACCTAAAGTTGTAGGAGACTGGCAGGATTATTGGTGGCATGTGGTGAGATCTCACTGATGAAGAAAAACAAGAATATTTAAATGAATACAAAGCAGAAAAGATACAGTACAATGGATCTATGAAGGCCTATTATAATCCCCCACATACCTTGCTTACATAAATGCAAAAAGTCGCACCAAAGCTGCTTTAGAGGAAGAAAGTCGACAGAGAGAGTCTTGCATGGAGAAAGGAGAACCTTGCATGAGCATTTAGCCTGCTGAAGATCCAGATGACTATGATGATGGCTTTTCAGTGGAGCATACAGCCACCGCCCGTTTCCAGAGAAACCACCACCTCATCAGTGAAATCCTTAGTCAGAGTGTGGTGCCAGACGTTCGGTCAGTTGTCACAACAACTAGAACGCAGATCCTCAAACGACAGGTCCAGTCCTTAATGGTTCATCAGTGAAAACTAGAAGCTGAACTTCTTCAAACAGAGGAGAGACACCAGGAAAAGAAGAGGAAATTCCTGGAAAGCACAGATTCATTTAACAATGAGTTTAAAACATTGTGCAGTTTGAAAGTGGAAGTGGACATGGAAAAAATCGCCACTGAAATTGTACAGGCAGACGAATAGGCTCACAAAAGGCAGGAGGAAAGAGAGAAAGAGGCAGCGGAGCAAGATGAACTCAGAGCAGCATGGTTCCTGAGGAAGAGCTAGCTTCCAGTAAGGCCGAGGACAAGAAGGACAACAAAAGAGTCCCAGTGGAGACAGAGGAGACACACCCTGAACAAGCAATGGAGAGCCAAGAGAATGGTGAATAAGGCACATCTACTCCTGAGGACAAGGAGAGTGGGCAACAGGGGGTGGACAGTGGACAGTGGACAGTCCTGAGGAAGGGACCAGTGATAGTAACACTGGCTCAGAGAGCAACAGTGCAACCATGGAGGAAACACCAACAGACCCCACACTGGAAGACGAGAAGAAAGAATAAATGTTGCCTTGTTTTATGCGTTCTAAATACTTTTTTAAATGAAAAAAATATATATTTTTTGAGTTTAAAAAAAAAAAGAAAATCATTTCATTCTCTCATATAAAAACAGCTACCACTCTTCCAGTTATGGAATGAATAAGTTACAGGAATAAAAGGCACAGTGTAAAGAATATAGTTAATGATATTGCAATTGCGATGTATCTGGACAGATGGTAGCTACACTTGTGATGAACATAGCATAATGTATAAACTGTCATATACCTGAAGCCAATGTTCTCATTGTTTCCATTGCTTCAATGTTTTCATAGAGTTGATATTGTATGTCAACTATACTCAATTTTTAGAATTTTAATAATAAAAATAAAATAATAAAAAGTTAAAACGGAACCACTAATTTTTTGCTGAAGTACACGACTGAAAAGAACATTACTTAATAAGACTCTACATGTTCCAAGTTGATCTTACAAAATCCTAGAACCCCAGCATAGATGCTAGTATAATTGTGACAGATATAAAATGAATCTAGAATGCTACCATGAAGGAAAAGGAAGTTTCTTAATATTTGGTGAAAAGTGATAGAAGTTATTTTTAAATTTCCGAGATTTAAAAAATAGAACATTTCTTTCATGATTCTTTACATTTATCCATCAATTTTCAGAACAATGATTTGGATTCCAAAAATGACCAATAAAATATGCTTTTGCAATATCATTAACTCAGATTTTAACATAGTTAATTTTTTAATCCATTAGAGTAATTTACATATGTATATATGTATTAGTTATACACATCTGTATTAGTTACTGCTGACAGCAACAATATTCAAGAATTTTCTAAAAATAATCACCTATTATCCTAATATATGTGGGGTTTTTTGCATATTTCCTTTTATAAGCAAAAAATAGAATTTTTGAATATTGTAATGATTTTACTGTTGGAAGTAATAAGATGGATACTGCAAAAGTCCTTGAAAAAGAAAGTTGGGTAACCAACGATATGAAATGAACCAAAAAAATACTAGGTAGTCTCAAAACTGAAGAACAAGGCTTGAATAATCAGATATAGCCAAGGGCCATGTTGGTGATTGTGCCATTATAAAGGATAGTTCTTTATAATGGTTATATTTTAATACTTTGGAAATGGATCAAAAGTAGAGGTCATAGTTGAAAGTTCAGAGGTGAAGTAACATGGAAAACATAATAATGAGCTTTACTTTAATCACTTAATACACAAGTTTAAGTCTGATTTCCTTTAAACAAAGGACTATTATCTGAAGAACACCAAAAGACCTTGTCAAAGGGAAGATTATTTGAAGTTTAAGTTTTAAACTCTTTTAAGGGCTTAAAGTATTGTAAGGAGACCCTTTAAAATATATCACCACTGTTGGGGACTCTGCAAAAGTGAAATGAGGAGAAACCTTATTTTTAATATCTTTGAAAAGGAGATTCTGTCTTTAGAAGAGTTCTCCAGAGTTCACAGGTTGGAAAACCGACCCATTATAACTAGTTTTGCATCTGGAAATTTTATAATCCTTAGGATGACATGATGAACTAGATGAACCCTTACGAGCACTTCCACACCTGCATGCCTGTGATGTCCTTTCCAAAATAAACCCTTGAAGTACCACAAAGATCAGTTTGAAGTATCTGAGAATAGCTGAAATCTATGCTGTCCTTTCACTATCTTTTGGGATATTCTTGGCTAAAATAAATTTCTACCATAGGTTTATAAGTGTGATGATAATACGTGTAACTGAATTTAGGGGCAGTTGAAAGATAAATATATATTGATCAATCTATTATGTAAAATATATCTTAGGTAATTTCTTAATTTCCCAAATCTGTATAATGGCTAAAAGTTTATTTCCACGGGCATATTTTGAAAACACAGATGATCTAAAAACTTCTCTTTGGATCATTTAAGATCTCTTGCTTTCTTAAATAGAATATAGACATAGGTGGATGGGCAGTAGCCGTACTTTCTCAAAGAGGATATAATGGATGTTTACACACACATTCCTAGAAAAATCAAACACTTCACACAAGGTTGAATGAAAAAGGAAGTGTTTTATTTTAACATGTGTAGTGTAATCGCACCGAAGAATTTTTACTTAACTTTATTACTGTCACTTTGTTCAGAGCAACTCCTAAGAGGTGCTTTAAGGATCTCCTACACCTACCTGTAGACAGATAAGGCCTTCAATGTAGTAGTAGCTGTATATTAGAATGGGAATTGGAATTGGAAGCTATAGCTAGACAAGTGGATTAAACATATTTTTCAGATACAAACATTTTTACAGAAGTATTTATGAGTGAAAAGATATGCTATCTGGGATTTGCTTTAAATCATACAATAAAAATGAATGTCATTAAACCCATTAACATTTAACTGATTCTATTATTCCTATCTTACCATTAACAACTGTATATTTTAAATTTTTTCTTGGCATCCTGGGTAAAAAAGATGACCTAGATTTGCATAAACTATAAATCTCACAATTTAAATGTAAATTCTAAATATTATAAAGATGTGTTTACCAAATCCTTTGGTACATTATCTAGATAAAAAAAAAAAGTCTTCAGGGGCTCCCTTCTGCTTGCTAGAAAGGATGCTGCCTAATTCACAAATTGCTTAATAAAGCTGATTAGATTTTCAATAAATAAATAAATAAATAAATAAATATAAAATAAAATCTTCCAATGGGTGTTTTGGCAAAACTGATAGGAAGTTCATTTATTTCAAGTCCCTAAGATTACTAACTTTTACATAGCCATGCAGAGCAGATCTCAAGTCACAATATGAGCAAAAGACAGTTAACCATACTCAGAGCCAAATTTCTGATCTTCCACCTCCCCAAACTACTCCTACCAGTGCCCCCCATCTCAAGAAATGGCAACTCCCAACTTTACAGCAGTTCAATGCGAAAATCTTAGAGTCATCTTAGGCTCCTGTATTTTTCTCAGTTCTCTCAACTAATCCATTAGAAATGGGTCAGCTCTACTTACCTGGATCTCTTACCCAGATCTCTGACCACTTCTCACCACTTGAACTGCTACCAGTTTGCTTCAAGCCATGGTCACCTCCTTACCATATTGCAATAACTGGTCTGCCATCTCAGAGAATAGAGGATATTCTCAAAATAGCACTTACAGTGTTCTTTTCAAAGTATATGCCAAAAAAAGAAAAAGAAAAGTATGTGCCAGACCACATCACTCCCTTGCTCAAAATCCTCCAAAGATTTCTTATCTCAATTGAAGTAAAAGCCAAAGACCTCAAATAACTTAAAGACTCTCCATTTTTCCTCTGACATTATCTCCTACTAATCTTCCCTCCCTCATTTTACTCCAGCTGAACTGCCCTCCTCAAATACTTTAAGCATACTTTCACCTCAGGACCTTTGCAATTGCTGTTTCCTTTGCCTGAAACACTCTTCCTTCAGAGCTGCTATTTCCTCCAAGAACTACACAGCTTGCCTCCTCATATCCATTGATTTTCTTTAAATGTCATCTTCTCACTGAGGGCTTCCCCATGAGGGAGGGGATGCTACTTAACATAGCAATCCCAACTCAAAGCCCTGATCCCCTTCATTCCATAGCATCTGTTACCATCTGACATGCTATATGCTTAACTTCTTTATTTGTTTATCATGTCTTTCACCACAACTAAAATAAGCTTACTGAGGGAAGATATTTATGTCTGTCTGGTTCACTGCTATGTGTTTGGCATCTAGAAAAATACCTAGCCTTAATAAATATTTGTAAACGAATGAAAGAATGAATTCCCCCCAAAGCCAAGATTTTCAAAGTATTTAAAATTTTCTCATATGCAAGATTTATATATAAATTATTGACTTTTCCCTTCACAAACCACAGATCTCTTCTCTTTTCTTGAATATATCTTCAAATGATCTTTCCTCTCACATTCCCACTTTAAAAATTCACTGACCATGAAACTGCATTAAAATATCTACAAGTCACTGCATTTCTCAAGCAAGAGCCAAGTTGAAAATTCCAGTTTGGAAGAATAGTTTAAGCTGGATTCTATGTTCTAAAAATCGATAAGGAAAGGAAAAAAATGTTGAACATTCAAAGTTCCAAGTATATCCATCAATTCCGAACACTTGTGGGGTAACTCAATTCTATTCCTATACACAGTTCAGACAGAACTGACTCTGTAAAAACACTTTTTACATTAAGAGGCTACAAATAATTTTATAATTTTTTAACCCAAATCTGTATTTCCCTCAATTTTTGAGGCATGAGTTGCCACCTTGCAATGAACACATATGTTTGTCCTGATGAAGATCAAACTTGATTTCAGTCTCCCTGAGGACAGGAAAGGTGGCATAAACATTTGCATTTTTTTATAGTTCACAGTCTCAAACACTGAATTTACACTAGATACATTTTTATCGGCTATCTAGTCTAGGCTTTACCACTAGCTGAGTGATCTTGAATAAGTCAACCAACATCTCTGGTCATGTTTTCTCCTCTTCAAATGAAAAACAAACAGGATTGAACTGACTGACCTCAAACTATATCCCACTGTAATTTTCTAAAATGCACAAATCTGGGGCGCCTGGGTGGCGCAGTCGGTTAAGCGTCCGACTTCAGCCAGGTCACGATCTCGCGGTCCGTGAGTTCGAGCCCCGCGTCAGGCTCTGGGCTGATGGCTCAGAGCCTGGAGCCTGTTTCCGATTCTGTGTCTCCCTCTGTCTCTGCCCCTCCCCCGTTCATGCTCTGTCTCTCTCTGTCCCAAAAATAAATTAAAAACGTTGAAAAAAAAAACCCAAAAAACTTTAAAAAAAAAAAAAATAAAATAAAATAAAATGCACAAATCTAAATACTACAGTTTTATTCATTACATCAGAGGTTATCAAACTTGTCATCCGTGCTTTGTTCAATCCTTCTGTTTTTAAAGTTACAGTTTACTTTTATCGTAATTTATAAGTACTATTTAACTTACAGCCATTCTTCTCTGTTGACACAAAATGGTATTTGCATATAGTAATGAGCTGATGAATTTTGCTAGTCCTTAATCTGGTGTTCTGAGATTTAGTGGGGATACTCTGGGAAACATCTGTTAAATATTTGCATGTCTTATACCTCACAGTCTCTGATGGCTAAAGTCCTAATAGGCTTTTTAGATTTATGGTACTAATGGGCATTGGTGATGATGCTGCTCAAGAATTCGTATTGTGGGGCACCTACATGGCTCAGTCAGTTAAGTGTCTGATCTCTGCTCAGGACATGATCTCATGGTTCCAGAGTTCAAGCCCCATGTGGGGCTCTCTGCTGTCAGCACAGAGCCCACTTGGGACACTCAGTCTCCCCCTCTGTCCCTCCTCCACATGCACACACACACTCTCTCTCAAAAATAAATAAATTTAAAAAAAGAATTTGTGCTGTATCTGGGTGCCTAAGTGGCTCAGTAGCTTAATCATCTGACTCTTGGTTTCAGGTTAGGTCATGATTTCATGGTGGAACCAAACCCCACATAAGGCTCCATGCTGGCAGCTAGGATCCTCCTTGGGTTTCTCTCTCTCCCTCTCTCTCCTCCCCAACTTGTGCACACGTATGCATGTGCTCTCTCTCAAAATAAATAAATAAACATTTAAAAATGTATTGTTTATTTTGGAGACGGAGAGAGAGAGAGCAATGCAAGACTTGATCCCGTGACCCTGGGATCATGACCTAAGCTGAAATCAAGAGTCAGACATTCAACCTACCGAGCCACCCAGATGCCCCAATAAATAAACCGTTTTTCAAAAAGGAAGAATTTGTGTTGTGTTGATAGAATAAACATGTCAGAAAGAAAAGGGAAAATTCTGAGTTCTGGATAATGCAAAATTTCTTTGTAATAGAATTTCACATTTATATTTGAAAAGCTGTATCTCCTATTTAGTGAATTCCAAAATTTTCAAATCATTAATGAAGTCACAATGTGAAGTATTCATTTGAGACTGCTGAAAATTTGCAGATTGTGAGAATGATGGGCTTGGTAACATGACAGATGATTCACACACACATTCCACACTCTCTTGACTCATTTCTAAAAACACTTTCTGGCTTCTAACTCCATGCCCCTGACAGTATTACTTAAAACTAATTTTTTAATCAATCTAAAACATACTTAATGCTACAATAATGACATCATACATTTCTTACATTATCAGCAAACTAAGAAGGTTTCAAAGCACTTGGGGTGAAAAAGTAGCCCATGGATAAATTAGACCTGAGGCTAACCACATGGAAAATCCAGACATATCCCACTGACACTTATCATGTAACAATAGCTAATACTTACTTAACACTTACCAAAGGCCAAGAAATGTTTTAAGAACAGTTTTAAATAATGAAGAATACTGTAATGTTAAAGAAAATAAACATGTGCAAAATTTTAAACTTCATTTAAAGACTGAAAATGCACTAAAATGTTGCCTTTGCAGTTAAGTAATGGAATTCCAATTTTTTCCTTTTTTATCCTTTTCTGTATTTACTCATCTACAATCGACATTAGTTTTCCAGATTTATTGAGGTATAACAGAAAATAAAATTTGTCATGTATCATTTATAAACATAAAAATAAATATAGGGGTGCCTAGGTGACTCAATCAATTAAGCGTCTGACTTCAGCTCAGGTCATGATCTCACAGTTCGTGAGTTCGAGCCCTGCATCAGGCTCTCTGCTGTCAGCACAGAGCCCACTTCGGATCCTCTGTCCCTCTCTCTGTCTGCTCCTCCCCTACACATGTGCACTCTCTCTCTCTCTCAAAGTAAATAATAAAACACTTAAAAAAGAAGTGACTCACCTCCTCTACCAATGGGGTATTCTTTCCTTGCTTCTTTTAGTACAGCTAGTATACACTGATTCCAACACAATTAAAATTGCAAATAGTGACATAGATACATTCTGGTATCTTATTTGATTAAAAGTGATTAATGCCATGCAAAGACAGATGAATCTTAAATGCATATTGCTAAGTGAAAAAAGCCAGTCTGGAAAGGCTACACTGTATGATTTCATTTATATGACATTACGGAAAAGACAAAACTGTACAGATAATAAATAGACTAGTAGTTACCAGGGGTTTGGGGCTAGGGAGAAGAGTTGATCAGGTGAAGAACAGGAGATATTTTTTTTAGGATGGTGATACTATCCATATGATACTGAAATGGAGAATACATGATATGCACTTGTTAAAAACCATAGAACTTTAAAGCACAAAGAGTGAGAGCACCTGGGCGGCTCAGTGGGTTAAACATCCAACTCTTAATTTTGGCTCAGGTCATGAGTTCACAGTTTGTGAGTTCTAGCCCTGCATCGAGCCCCGAGTCAGGCTCCACACTGATAGTGTGGGGCTGCTTGGGATTTTCTCTCTTCTTTTCCCTCTCCCTCTCTTCCTCCCCCTCCCCCGTTGATGCTTGTGCCTCTTTCTCTCTCTCTCAAGAATAAAAAAAAAATTGAAAAAAACTTAAAAAAAAATTTTTTTTAATGTTTACTTATTTTTGAGAGAGACAGAGACAGAGACAGAGACAGAGAGAGAGAGAGAGAGAGACAGTGCAAGCCCGGGAGGGGCAGAGAGAGAGGGAGACACAGAGTCTGAAGCAGGCTCCAAGCTCTGAGCTGTCAGCACCACAGCCCAACACGGGGCTCAAACTCACAAACTTTGAGGTCATGACCCGAACCAAAGCCAGACGCTTAATTGGCTGAGCCACGCAGGTGTCCCTAGATGATTTTTTTAAACTTGCATATACTAATGTTCACTCTTTGTGCTTTAAAAGTTTGTTTGTTTTTTTTTAGGAGTGCCTAAAAAACAACCTCACTGAAGAGAACAAGAGAATAAGGTGCTGACCTAAGTAACTTGGAAATGTGTAGAGTCTGTACATAAGTTCTGTGCTGTAGCTGATAAAGTTATTGAAATCACTATATATCTATACTGGAATTGGAAAATTAAACAAATGAATGGCAAATGGTAGAAGCCAGGTTTCTCACTGTTGGGAGTGGGGAGATTGTGTACAGATAAGCAGAGAGAAGGCTACAATGATCCATGTGCTAATAGATTAACCTTAAGGACATCAGCGTGAATTTCTGTTTAATATATATACAAATGGATATATAGAGAAATATTTATAGATATGTTTATACGCGTTGGTTAGCATATACACATGTATTTTCTTGCTTTTTCAGCTGAGAGGTTCTAGCAACAAAGATACCCCAGAAATAACAAGCACACCTAGTGCCCAGAACTTAGTTTCCAATCAAAGGAACCAGAGTTCCTTGGAGAAATTGCTGACTCTAGAACTCAGGTAGAAAATGGACAAAATGAGCCTAAAGCATCTTGCAGTTCCAGAAAGTAAGAAAATGTTACTTACCCACACACAGAACACATGCATGCATGCACACACACTGTTGGGAGAATGTCAAAGGGACACAGTAGCCAAATGAAAAACCTCCCAATGGGCAAAGTTGGAACAATTTGAACAATGAAATAAAGTACTATTGAATTCTAACTCCATGCAGATATAAATTATTGAATAAGTAAGTCAACAGGGGATAAGAGACAAATCTCTCACGCAGAAAAAATTTAAATAATTTATGTAAATACTGTACCCTCAAAGAGATAGTGTATAATTCCCCACCCCTTATGTGTGTGGTACCCATACTGACTTTCTTGCAAGTGGGAAAGTATTAAAAGGGGAGGGAAATATTAACTTTATGGTTAATTTTAACCCCAGCCAGGTTGTCAAAATTAATATTGATGTCAATCGTGATTAAGTCATGTTGATAGTAGATAATCTTGATATGATGCGATGAAAAGTGTACTTTACCTTTGTGGCCCTCTTTCCTAATACCCAGAGCTACAGGCTAATCTTGAAAAAACATCAGACCAATCCCAACTGAGAAACATTCTACAAAATGTCTGCCTAGTACTTCTCAAAGCTGTTAAGGTTCTCAAAAACAAGGAAAATCTGGAAAACTGTCATAGCCAAGGGAAGCGTAAGGAAACATAGTGACTAAATTTAATATGACATCCTGGATGGGGTCCTGGAACAAAAAAGGATATAGTATAAAAACTAAGGAAATCTGAATAAAATATGGACTTTAGTTAATAATAAGGTATCAATACTGGTTCATTAACTTTGGCAAATGCACCATACTAATATAAGATGTCAATAAGAGAGGGAACTGTGTGCAGGGTATATTGGAAATTTCTGTACTATTTTCACAATTTTTCCATAAATCTATATTTACTCTAAAATTTAAAGTTTATGTTTTTAAAAGTAATTAGTAACTTCAGCCAAACATTCTGCCCCTAAGACAGGTAATATCGTGTAAGTGGAAAAGTCCTGAACTCAGAGTCAACACCAAAATATCATGTCAAGGGCACTGCTTGGCATAAAGAACGTTTAGCTATAGATCCTGTGCCACAAAGCAGCCATGTGGCTATGTGACCTGGGTCAGTACCCTCAATTTTAAAATGAGGAGTTCTAGTAAATGATCTCTGAGATTTGTCCCTAAAATCCTAACATTTTAATCAGAACTAAATTCAAGGTCTGTACCACTATCAAACTCCATGACTTTGGGAAAAGTCGATTAAGTTGACTTAATCTCAGTTATGTCATCTTTAAAATGGGGTGACTAAAATGCATTATCTTTAAGGGCCCTTCCAGCTCTAAAAATCTTTACCAACCATGTATCACTAATGTTTCATTCAACTTCAAGTTCACTTGGACAATCCAAGTAACCTCATAAAGCTACCAATTATTTCAGGCCATAAATTAGATTGAAAGCTTGATGAGGACAATGGCCAATTCTGTTTAACTCACGGTGGTATCCCTAGGGCCTAGAATATTGCTTCTTACTTAGTAGACACTGAATTAGCATTTGTTCTGTGAACAATAAATGTTTCGAAATGATCCTTGGACTGAAGAGGAAACAGACAACTACAACTCTCCAAACAAAGACATTCAGAAGGGAAGAGCCAAATGGCATGTCCACCACATCAAAGAGCCCCCATAAGAGCAACAATATCATGCCACTTAAAAATCCCAATCATCTTGAAAACTGGCTCTTTATAAAGCTGGGTTATTAATATGGTTATTAATTCCTTATCAGTTTCTTACAAAGATATAAAAATTGAGAGAGAAGACATTTGGAAGCAAAACGTAATCTGCAAAGCCTCAGCTTATTCATAAAGACTACCAGTTGTGTCTGCAAAAGTATACTAGAGAAACATAAAGTGAAAAAAGTACTATTTTCCATGGGAAAGGAAAGAAGCCAGATTTATTGCTTACTTGTGAATTTTAGGGCAAACAGGTTGATGGGAGAATTTGTACATGAAGTTTGAAGTAGTGAAAAGTAATGAAAATATTTATGTTTTACTGCAAATAATTCAGTAAATCTATTTTAGGTTTTGGCCTCTAGCAGTAAGCTTAAAATGCAAGGCTTGGATCAACCACCTGTATCAAAATAGAAAGAGGTAGTTGAGAAAAATAAAGATTTCTGAACTTCACCCCTGACTTACTAAATCAGAATCTTAAAGGAAGAGGCCTGGCAATCTCAATTCTTAACAAGCTCCCCAGATGATTTTAATATAAAACATTGGAGAACCACTGCTATAGTGAATTGTGATAACCCAGTTAGGAAAAAAAAATGCTTGTTTATATCAGACATATAACTATCTCAGACAATCAGGATGTAATTCAACATCCTTGAAGATATAAAGAGCCAAACACCATTTGTGATTTTATGAACATAGAAAAAAATAATTTAAAATAATAAGTTAATTTGAGGTTAATTTAAGTTCACAGTGATAACAGAGGACATTTTACTTAAAGTTCACCATGGAAATAAACCATGTTGGTAAAGGAAATGTATTTTTTTACTAAGATTTGACACATATGCCTAAAATATTTAGTTTTAGTTTCATTACTTTGAAATTAAACTGCAAATTGGACTTGAATTCATCCATTCTTTCATTGTGACTAAACAAATATTTATTCCTTTAATGGTTTGATTCTAATGGTTTAATTTCAAGGTCAGATTGAGAAAAAAGTATGATTGGAGTGATAGGTCTGTGTGTGCATTATTTTTTTTTTTTTAATTTATTTTTGGGACAGAGAGAGACAGAGCATGAACGGGGGAGGGGCAGAGAGAGAGGGAGACACAGAATCGGAAACAGGCTCCAGGCCCCGAGCCATCAGCCCAGAGCCTGAGGCGGGGCTCGAACCCACAGACCGCGAGATCGTGACCTGGCTGAAGTCGGACGCTTAACCGACTGTGCCACCCAGGCGCCCCTGTGTGTGCATTATTAATGAGCATAACACTCAGGGGACATACCTAAAAAGGCAAACTGTTTTGAGAGAAAGTTCTAGTTACTCTTGGACTTTGTTTCACCGTATGTTTCTTTAAGCTTTAAGAATACAACATACGTTGGGGTGCCTAGATGGCTCAGTACATTAGTCGTCTGACTTCAGCTCAGGTCATGATCTTGCAGTCAGTGAATTCAAGCCCTACATCAGGCTCTGTGCTGACAGCTTGGAGCCTGGAGCCTGCTTCACATTCTGTGTCTCCCTCTCTGCTCTGCTCTTTCCCTGCTAGTGCTCTGTCTCTCTCTCTCTCTCTCAAAAATGAATAAATGTTAAAAAAAATTTTTTAAATAATATAATGTATGTTTAATTCATAAAAGCTTACTCTGTGATATCACTGAGTCTATTTATAACTGAAGTAGCTGAAGGACTCAACTTTATCTAAAGAGCACTAATTTTGGAGATCTATTTCTGGTTTTTACTGTTAAACCAATCCTCCACACAGTTTCTGTAAATAGGTAAGGATAAATATACCTGTTTTAACAACAAAAGACTATATAAATCATAAACCCCAAATTTCATAGGTTATCTACTCAATCTTCTGATGATTCACTAGAATACACATAATCTCCATGCCCATGCTTTTTATCAGCATTGAACATACTCTCCTCATAATGGAGGAGAGTATATATATATATTATATATATGTATATTATTATATATTATTATATTATATGTATATATACATATGTATATGTGTATATATATGTATATATATTATATATATGTATATATAATGAAATATATAAATCCATAACAGAGTTACTTAGTGAAAATTCTGTGTTAGTCTACCTCATGCTACCCTGAAAGAAAAGATTCCTGATTCTTATCATCTCAGTAGAAGGCTTTCACTGAAAAGAAAGTATAAGACAGGAACCATAGTCTGTCTTCACCTAAACATTGATCCAATCAACTTTGTAACTTTTTATCTTAGTTAGAAAACTGCAGAGAGATGTATAACTGTTACCCACTTAGAAGAGAGACCAAAGTCTACCCCTTGACTGAAGTATAAGCTCCTTGAATTGTGGGGGACATACCTCATTTATGATCGAATTCAACAATACCTAACATAGTGCCATCTATGCAGCAGAGCTCAATAATTATTTTGATTTGAGAACATAAATTCACTTAATAAATCTTTATCTTTTCTATCTTCCTGGAAAACAATTTAAAAATAACCTTAAAATTTCATCTCTGTAAATCGGGTTCCTTTAATTTTAAACTGTCTAATTTTAATATTTATAGTTACTTTTAATGTATTTTCTTCACATGACACAGAATGATATGTATTCATTGTTTAGAACATTCCTCAGAAAGCTATTTTATTTTATTTCATTTTTAAAGATTTTATTTTTAAGTAATTTCTACACCCAGTGTGGCGTTTGAATCCACAACCTTGAGATCAAGAATATAGCATACTCTACCAACTGAGCCAGCCACGTACCCCAGAAAATTTATTATAAATTAGTTGAGGAGCACCTGGGTGGCTCAGTCAGTGAAACAGTGTCCAACTCTTGATTTGGGCTCAGGTCATGACCTTGTCATTTGTGGGATCAAGCGCTGTGTCAGGCTCCTCACTGACAGCACAGAATCTGCTTGGTATTCTCTCTCTCTCTCTTTCTCTCTCTCTCTCTCTCTCTCTCTCTCTCTCTCTCTCCCTTTCTCACCAGCTTGCATGTGCTCTGTCTCCAAATAAATAAATACTTTAAAAAATAAAAATAAAATTAGTTGAAATTTGATTCTAATTGTTGAGTTTGAAATACACATTTGTATGTTTGATTAAATTCAACATTTCTGGGTTTAGGAAAATGAAGTCGAAGCTGGAATTTCTGGAAAAAAAAAAAGAATGATGACAAAGGGAAAGATTTTTTTCACCCAGTTCCTTGAGGTTAAAGCATTGTATTGGAATTATTCCAATTCTAATAGTTCAGGAAAGATTCTGTGTGATATCTCTTATATAGGGTAGTAGTAACACTACATAAAAATACTTCAGAGAGTAAAGATACTATAGTAGTTGCAAACAGAGTACACAAATGCGAACTATAGGGAGCAAACCTTTACAATCAAGTTTATTTGCTCGTTGCAGACATACTTCTATTTCTATAAAAAAAAAATCTGAATGCAGGAGCAAGCAGACAACAACCTGAGGCATTGACTGATAATAAAGTTAATAAAAGTAAAAGTTTATTAGTTCTGAGTTTGATTAAATGATTTTAGAAATCGAATGCAATTTTTCTAAAAATTGTTGTTTTATATTAAAATCCTATTGTTTTCATTCTTCATTATATAAGTATACCATGTTCAAGTATGCTCACATACATTCCGTGTTCATTGTAATGGTAATGTAACCACAACCATTTTGTAGGACAATTTTGCTGAGTCTCTCAAGTTTCCTAATGCACTTTTTGTAACTTTTCATAAATAGTTTGTACACTTGCATGAATGATAAGTGTGCAAAGATGTTATTCATTGGAACATTGTTTCTAACACTGAAGATGTAGAAATAACATATATTCCCATCAGTACACATTTTGCTAAATGAATGATGGAGCAGTGAGCTATGGACACAGGTGTTCACTATTTCTTTATTCTCTATTCTTATCTGGATGTTGACTACTTTGTAATATATACCATCTTAAAAAGCAAAAATTAATAATACATTGTGAGATACCTATTCTATAGACTTCTATGCCATTCTAAAAGAGTAGTATAAATCTATGTGTATTAACTTGAAAATATATTGGTAATAGGCTACTAAGTGGGTCACAGAACATGTAGAGTATGATTCACATGAACAGAAAACTAAGCAAAGCCTGTGGGTGGAGAAGGAGGGGTAGTTGTAGAAAAAGATCTTGAGGGTACACACTGAGCTATTCCCGGTGACCCTCTGCAGTTTGGGATTGGAGGGGAGAAAGGGAAGCTTATCAGGATTTTGACTTTTTATAAATGTCTGTAATATTTTTTTCTTTATAATGTAAATATATTACTTTTGGTATTTTATAATAAAAAGGACAAAAATAAGGGGCTCTAGCACTGTATCAACCCACATTTGTTCTAAAACTGGTCAGTTTTAGAAATTCAGATGAAAATTTAGAATGATTACAGTCAGATATAGAAAACAAAATATATACCATTGCAAGTGATAGGATATGTGGAAACAGTTTGAAGATGTGGGTTAAAAATTCTACATTACTACCTTATTCTATTATGCTTACAGCATAGATGTAGTAATTGTTAATATAAATTGAACACAATCTTTCAGGTGTTGTTAATAAAACTAATAAATGACTAGTTAATAAGCACACATAGTTTATAATTTAGTTTGCTTAAATTTATTTTTTTAATGATTTATTTTGAGAAAGAGGAGAGAGAGTGTGTGTGCGAGTGGGGGAGGGGCAGAGAGACCGGGACAGAGAGAATCCTAAGCAGGCTCCGTGCTGTCAGTATAGAGCCCCATGTGGGGCTCCATCTCACAAACCGTGAGATCATGACCTGAGCCAAAATTAAGTCAGACGCTTAACTGACTGAGCCACCCAGGCACCTCTACTTTGCTGAAATTTAAACTTGATTTCAAACACAATGGACACTGGAGAAGAAAGGCTAGTTGTAATTAAGAAGATACTCAAGTGAAGTTTCAGACACAAGGATAACTTTTGAGCTTGGTTGATTTTTCACATATTTGACTGATAGGTAATAGTTTTAACCTGCATTTTACCTCTCAGGAACTTCCTTAATGTCAGGATTATGTCTTATTCATACACCTACTTCTACCTAGCTCAGAGTGTGATACATAGAAGTGCTCAATACTTCATTAAATGGATTTTTCCCTGCAACTTTTTTTTTTTTAACGTTTATTTATTTTTGAGACAGAGAGAGACAGAGCATGAATGCGGGAGGGTCAGAGAGAGAGGGAGACACAGAATCTGAAACAGGCTCCAGGCTCCGAGCTGTCAGCACAGAGCCCGACGCAGGGCTTGAACTCACGGACGTGAGATCATGACCTGGGCCGAAGTCGGACGCTCAACCGACTGAGCCACCCAGGCGCCCCTTCCCTGCAACTTTAAGTTGAATTTTATATCTCCTTCTCACATGAGTTCTTTTAAAGGGATATTTGATCCAAAATCTTATAATATTTTAAGTGAACACTGAACTTGACCTAAAAGTTTTAAATTCTGAATCCTGAAGTTACATCATTATAGCCAAATTATGAATTCGATTAATCGAGGATAAAAGACTTCACCTCATACTAATGATGCTGCCACCTTGCACCCTATTCGCGGGCACACTCGTCTTCTTCCTGTTGCCTGCACACACCAAGCTCATTACCACAGTGGGGCCATTTCACCTGTTTCCCTGGATTCCAGATCTCCACAAGGCTAGGCTCTTCATATCATTCAAGGCTAAACACAAACTTCACTGCCTCAGTAAAGATCAACCAATTAAAAGTAGCTCTCATCAGTCCCAGCCCAACTCTGCCTTTACCAGTTCTTCTTTGTACATCACCCCGTCTCACTATCTTCAAAGCACTACCCATTATCTGAAATTACCTTGTTTATTTACCTGTTTCATTTTGTACTGACTCTCTTGCCTTCTCCCTGATTAGATGTAAATTCTCTAAAAGCAAGAGACTTGCCTGTGTAGTTCTCTCTTGAATCCTCCGTGCCTAGAATAGTGATCTACTCTTAGAAGACATTCAAAATTCCAAAATTTTGGTACTGGAAATTCAAAACTGAGGATGAATTATAGTAAATATGAAATAGCAAACACATATCTGCACTGAGCCCTTCCTAGTTTCCTTGCATTATTCCTGTTACAGTTGATGTTTGACATTTCCAAAGAATACACCTCAGTCCTCCTGGAATCGTTATGAATTTACAATCAGACCAGAGCATACAATTTTATCAGTTTCCTCATCTATAAGATTGGCATATTAATATGCACTGACTTCAGAAGGTTATAATAAAAATTAAATTAGAACCACAAATCCATGCTGATACATGGATTCAGGAGGCTTAGTTTTCTCACTCACTAGCAAACTACATGATTTAAATGTATACCACAAAAAGGCATCAACTATTATTTCAAACTACATACATTTGGGGGTGGCTAGTAGAGTCAAAACTGTGCTAGGCCCTAAGAAGCATAAGGCAAAATAAGTAGTAAGCTTTCTTTAACACCTGATCTCTTGAATACACATCTGGCTTAGTGAGCAGCATAGGCTTTAAGAAAAGCTGGGGACCTCCTCACTCAGGAAAACAGAAGTGGTTCATAAAGGATAAGACTGAAGGTACACCAAAATTACGTCCGTGATTCTACTTGCAACTGTGAAAGCACATTACCTACGTTATAGACTAAGTTTCTACCAACAGAAGAAACAGTGAGTACTGAGCCAATTCAAGATGATTTACTACCTTTGAAAAAACTAATTTTCTGGATAATTCAAATAAAAGGATGATAAGACAAGATATTATTTTATTTACATTATGTAGGCAAATCTGTAACTTTATAGCTGAAAACTATATAAATCAGAAAAACATTTTGATTTTGTCAATGTCAAATGTGCCATCAAACCCAACTGGCCATTGGGAATGGTATTTAGAGGAAAATGGCAGACCAAGTTAAAGAGGTGATTTGGTACCACATGCTCTGGACAAGATGAATGTCAAAATAGTGTATCCTGGTAGTGTCCAACAGAAAAAAATTAATGCCCATGCGCTGAAGACGCCACAGCCAAAATGGAATAGTCCATTTTAATTTTCAGAGGAATTTGGCGAACAAATGACTAGATATCCACCAAACCTTAGTACTAATGAAAAATACAGTGCATTCTGAGAAAATCAATATATAGTTTGCCTGAAGGTATCCCAAAGGAAACATTCAGTTATTGAGGTTTAAACTACGTTAGCCCCAGAATAATAAAATTCTTGAATTGCAGGCGTTTGCAAGAACAGCAAAGGGGTTAAAGACATTTTATATTTTATCAAAGCTCTAAAACTGCTGTGCAGAGTTTTTATGCATTTCATATTTTTTCCTTGCTGCTTCTTCATGCAAAAGCCTTCACCAATTCCTCAGAGCACTGCTTCACTGTTTAGACCTACTTAATTTGCTCTTCAAATAAAATATCCTCGGTCCCACTCCTACCTGGCCTCCACAGGTTCACACAGCCACTGAAGATTGGGTTGGGGGAAATGGGAGCATATCTTGAGGAACAGGTATTGTCACAACGTCTCAGCACTATAGATAGTTACCAAACTGTTGGGGTCGTTGGTTCATTTCTGTTTCATTTTTGGAAAAATAAGCACTTTTTTAGCCACACCATATGTGGTTTTAATTTTAATTAAGAATTTCATTTTGTTAATGACATACACAAAATGGAGAATTCTCTATTTTTAAAAATGCAATGAAAATGTCAAGATACAAATAAAAAGGGCTATGACAGACTCTGCAGGAAAAGAAAACTGAACTATGGGTTGGAAAATCAGCAATTCAATTTGGAATCAGTCATGAGGTTAATTCAGATAATAATCAATTTGGACCCTAGAAGTCCACATTTATTAGATAATTCCTCAGTATTTGTTAAATAATCATGAGCTGAAGTCCTTCCTAGCCAAAAAAAAAAAAAAAGAAAGAAAAAAACGAGTATTTTGGAAATAAATCTGACAAGGGAGTTCAGTACATGCTATATTGGCATTCTTTTACCAAGTTGTAAAACTACCCAGGGTCAAAGGGATGATTGAAGACAAGCATTCATGAAAAAACTAATTTTTTAGGAGCAATACTAAATACACCACTGAAATATTTAAATATAGTATCAGTTTAGCAAAATAATTTTTCTTCTAATCAAAAAAAGTATTTGAGCATACTAACATTTTTTTTCTTCTCCTACAAGTACAATTATACTTGCTCTAGTACTAGCCATGAGAAAGACCTTTTAAAAAAGCATCTGTAAAGTTAGCTTATAATCACCTTTTAGTAATCATTTACACAGTCTTAGGATCTACTGAGTCACAAACAGAAACAGAATTGTCACATTCGGAACCAATCACTAGGAAACAATTCATCACAATTTTTGTTGTCAGCGTAACTCTAAGCTACTTATTCCAATCTCCTATGTTTGAATTCTTTAAAATGTCCTAGTTAGAATGTATTACAAAAATTTCTTAAAATTTCCAAACAAACTTTTAGTTCATATTAAGAAAAAACAAACAAACAAACAAACAAACATATGGCACATTTAGTCATGGACTGTGACCACAGAGATAGAATGTTTTAACTCTAAACAGAAAGAATGCAACTATTCCAAGTATTGCTTGCACCATTTCCAATCAGACAGATGATGAGTTCTGAATGTCATTTCTTTGTATTGGTCATTTAGCTTTGACCCAAAGAATTGAAAACACATCTAATGATCTGTTCGTCAAACTTCACTCAAAATGAAATGCCTCTCCACCTTGGTCCCATCATTAAGACACAGTTAAAGTAAACTAATCTATCCCCCAAGATGTCCATTACTACAAACATCCTCAGAGATTACAAAAACTTTTTTTATATACCACAAATTCTCAGTAGAATGTCCTGCAGCTGAGTAGAAATAGTCAATCGCAGCAAGTGTTCTAAACCCAAGGAGTGGGAAATCATTTTCTATCCCCTGGTGGGTTTGATCAGTACATCACATTTAGATAATATAAAGAGTAAAGTACTAAGACATACATTCCTGATGTGAAACTTGTGCTGCTCTATAGAAACTATGACAGTAAAAAATAACACAAAGTTACCAGTTTTTTAAATCATTACAATTCCTTTGAAAATCATACTTGATATTGAATCCATCCACTGACTTAGTTTATTAGTGAGTAAAATATAAAATATGCCCAATTCTTTGGCATTTTCAAAAGAACTTCACTAAATGCTAAAGAGAATAAAAAGTTAATTAATAAGAGACTATAATTACCATCATCAAAACACACAAGTTTTAACAGACTACCCACTTTCTGAATGATTTCTTTATTGCACAAGAACTTGTAATTTTATGTAGTCATTTGGGCTATATTAATCTATTTTATCCCAGAAAAGTATATGACAAATTGAAGCTCATCAATATTATAAAATATCAGCACTTAAAATTATAAAAATGAAACCCAAAATAAACTTTACGACAGAAATTTGAACTTAAAAATATCTACTACTACTATATTTAAAAACATGGCATGAAATATACAGTTTTTATAGAATATCTGAAAGTCAGTACCAAAGATATATAACTTTTCATGAGTATTTAATACATTCCACAGTATTAGATGAGATGCCATTTTGTTATAAAGTTGTTGCTTCCCATTAAATTAATGAATGAATATTACCTGGTATATATTTAAAGAGGAACTACTTGTAGCAGAGAGAAAGCAGGCTTTGAGAGTAAATACCTCAGTACTGGATGTCACACTTTCTGGCTGTATGATAACAGGTAAATTGTTTTATTCCTATGAGGTTGTGAGGATTAAATGAGATAATAAGTGCAAAACATGAGGTTCGGAGTTGGTTTTTAGTAATCAATAGTGCCTCTCCTTTTTCTAATTCTCTTTCCTTAAGCTGTAGTAGGTATTTGTTCCATTTTTTAGATATTCACAACCGACCAACATAGTTGGTGACATTGGTAGCTACCTAGTTTTTAGAACACTATCCTGAGTTCCTCAATGAACATCACAATCCATACATATACCTGGCCATATCTATCAAAGGTAAACATTTTTCTTCAGAGCATGTATGGTTTATTCATCAGACAAATACAAAGACATGAAGACATAATTGCTAGTAGTTTTTGGAATTAGTGCTTTGACTTCCGTCATCTTAATTTTTTCCAAACTGTTAACTGATTTTTAAAACACTATAAACAAAATTCAAAGAGAAAAACAATAAAATATTGTGATTTTAATAATTTATAGAAAATATCTTCATATAATTTAATATTTTCAGGCTGTTATGAAAGAATAAGTAAAATGTATTGTAAAAACTCAGTAGTCTAAATTAAAATCATTTTAGAATTCAATGTTTCACTTCAAATTCAAATATAAATAATATTATTATAGAAATATAGGTAATGTTTTGAGTAAACCAATCTAAAAGAAGGTAACACTCAGATCCAAAAATACAGTGAACTCTAGGTCAGTCTTATTTATTTACTACAAAAGTCCTTGTCTAGAACACTGAATTCAGAATAACTCTGTAGATGAAGTTCTCAGTGCCTGCTTATTTAAAAAAAAAAATGATAGATTTCTTCTGATCTTTCAGAGCCCCAATCATTTTTGCCCCAGCTATATTTTTCTAGTCTTCAAAATACTCTGTGGAATATAAAATAAGGTTAAAGGCAGCATTCTGTCTTTGAGGGCTTCCTTGGGCAAAAGAAGAAATATAAAAATGTTAGTTTTATATATTATGGCCTGAAGAAAGCCTAACAGCCAAAACATCACCTTTAACATGGTTGCTTTTTCTGAGTAGTTTATCAACCAACCCCTCCTTTATTCTTTGGTCTAAAAATTGGTATGAGATTCTCTCTCAATATTTTAAATGTATTCTGGCTCTTTGGGCCTCATTAGAAAGTCACTGAATATTACTAACTTTTTTTTCTACTCATTTTATGACAGCAAGCGAATGCTTAGTCAAGTTGAAGAAACAGCACAATTGGCTATTTTATATATGTTTAAAATTTAAGAATTACTTTTAGGGTACGTGTATTTTCAAACCATTAGCTTAGAGAGTAGTCTTTCTCATTAAATAATAGGCTTGGTCATAACTATATAGATACTCATTAATTCACAATATGCCCTAAACCTGGGATTGTTGTAAAAGAGAATGCACAGGCTGCAGGTAGATTCAAAGTACAAACTTTACGCTTTATGATCTCCACATTCTGCTTCCTACCAAGATCTTAAATAAAATCTGGGTCAAGATTCTAATGACAAGGAACTTCACACTCTCATGGGACTCCATGAGGAATTGTTAAGTCTTCACTTTTATCATTATTTTATCTATATAATGGCCTAAAAATAGTTGAAAAGAAAAATAAAATGAGTGATTAGGTCACATGAAAGTACAAAACATTTCATTTTGGACACGGCTTGCTTCACTGATTCCATTGTTTTGATTTTGGATTTATTTGTTGGTTGGTTGGTTGGTTGATTTCATCCAACCCAAATTATCCATCCATTCAGTCCAAATAGCCAGAGGTATTTCTTATAGCTGTATTTTTATAAATGTTGATTTTTGAGAGAGAGAGAGAAAGAGAGAGCAAGGGAGGGGCAGAGAGAGAGGGAGACAGAGAATCCAAAGCATTCATAGCACAGAGCCTGATGCAGGGCTTGAACTCACCAATTGTGAGATGATGACCTGAGCCAAAGTTGGATGCTTAATTAACTGAGCCACCGAGGCATCCCTAGCTGTATTTTTTTTGTGTGTATTGAGAGAGAGAGAGAGAGCAAGTATGAGCGGGAGGGTTGGGGGGGGGGGGTTGTGGGCAGAGAGAGAGAGAGGAAGAGAGAAATCCCCAGCAGGTTCCATGCTGTCAGCACAGAACCTGAGGTGGGGCTCAATCTCAAACTGTGAGATCACGACCTGAGCTGAAATCACGAGATGGACACTTAACCAACTGAACCCTACCCAGAGACATTTCTAAGAAAAACAAAGTGGGAGTCATTTATTTTCAATACTTAAGTACTGTATTAACACTTAACACCCACCCCAATCCAAACTCTTGGATGTACTCAGACTCTAATGTTCAACTGTGGGAGTATTAACTGAGAAAATACTCATTTTCATCTAAAATATTTTATTACTAGGTATTGGTAACCAGAACTTTTAACTTATTTACAACAAAATTAATATAATTACCTACATGTCTGTCTTGAGGATTCCATTTGAACACTATTTATGCATCAGGCTGTAACAACCTAGATTAAAATGTTAACTAAAGTTCTTTAGAAATCCAGATGACAAGGGCTCACTTTGGCAGCACACATACTAGAAATCCAGATGACAATTCAAGAGATAGCCAGGTTGTGTCAGAGTCCAGTCAGGAAACACAAACCACATTAGTTACAGGAAAAGAGAAAATATCATATGAAGAACTGCTAACTATCAACACGTGGTCCTGATACTATTAGGTATCCATAGGCAAAAACAACAACAACAACAACAAAAACAAACAAACAAAAACAAAAAAAAAACAAAAACAAAACCCTTTGATTCTTGCTTTATACCATATATAAATATTAAAAGAAAAATGGATCATGGACCTATATAAAACTAAAAGTTCTAGAAATAACACAAGAGAAAATGTTTGTGTCATTGGGCTAGGCAAAGATTTCTCAGATACAAAAACAGGATCCATAGAAGAAAAAACTGATAAAGTGGACCTCCTTAAAGTTAGACTTTTACTCTCCAAAAGATACATTAAGATACGTTTACTCTCTAATGCAAATAAAAGCCACAAAGTAGGAGAAATATTTGTAAATTATATATTTGATAAAGGACTTGTATCCAGAGTATACAAGTCAAAAATCAAAACTCATTAACAATAAAAACCAACCATCTAATTAAACAAATGGGCAAAAGATCTAAATAATCACCTTTGCTGAAGAAGACAGATGAATGGCAAACAAGCACATGCTTAGCACATGCTTAGCACATGCTCATTATGTTGATTGTGATGATGGTTTCACCAACAGTTAGGAAAATGCAAATGGAGACCACAATGATAGTACTACATACCTATTACAATGTCTGAAGTTTAAAAGATTGGCCATATGAAGTGTTCTTGAGGATGGGGACCTAGAACTCTCATAAACACGTGGTGGAAATAAATAATGTTACAACTTTCTATTTTTTTTAAAGGTTTGCATGTTTCTTAAGAAGTTAAACACACAACTACCATTGATCCAGGCATTCCACTCTTACACGTTTACCGAAGAGAAATTAAAGCATATGTCCATACAAGAATTGATACAAATGTGTTCATAGTGGCTTTATTTTCATTATCAAAAGTGAAAAATAATCCAAATATCCATCAATAAGTGAATGAACAAATTGTGACATATCCATATACTGTAACACTACTTAGGAATAAAAAGGACTGATGTACTGAGGCACTCAACATGGATAAATCCTAGATGATCATGCTGAGTTGAAGAAGTCAATCCCTACCCACAAAAGAGTATATACTGTGTGATCAAGTTTATATAAAATTCAAAGTAACCTTTGTTATGTGAGGCTATGTGACGGTGCAGACAGCAGGGAGAAGAGGGAGAAATTAGAATGGAATATAAGGATACAGATATGTTCATTTTCTTGATTGTAATTACAGTGACACTACCCAACAGGGTTAGGAGACCATGTCTGAATTCAGGGGATTCTCTAAGCACTTCTTAGGACTTTCATGTTCAATAGTAAAAGTTAGTTAAAAACTACAACAAAACAAACAAACAAAGAGGACACAGACCCATCACAGATGAAAGTTTGGGGTCACTTTGACAGGTAATGAATGGACTTTTGACTAGCTAAGTTCCTGGGTGAGGAAAGGCAAAGGAAAGAGGGATTGGGTATTGGAAGAAAGAATTTATATATATAAAAGACCAGTTATAGAAATTAAGACACTACCAGTTCTACAAATTTCCTTCCTTTCTTTGTGCTTGTATGCACACGTACCTACCTCCAAGGGATAATTGTACTCATTGGTAATTTGAAATTAATTACTCTGCCCTTTTGGTTCAGTGGAATGAGAAACCCAGAATATCCAGGTGAAATTCTAATTCAATGAACCATGTGGATCTCTAGGTGGAAATATTCCTTCCTTGGAGAGCAAGAATGACTGATGCCTTTACAGGAAGAGATTAGGACAAAGATAATACAAGGAAAGACCATGTGAAGACAGGGAGAAGACAGGTATTTACAAGCCAAAGAAAAAGACCTCAGAAGAAACCAAAGCTGCCCATGCCTTGATCTTGAACTCTAGCCTCCAGAACTGAAAGGAAATACATTTCTGGCATTTAAGCCATCCAATCTGTGGTATGTTAGGACAGTCCTAGTAAACTAGTATAATGTACTCCTACCTGTATCTAAAATCAAGCAAACTGACAAACTGAAAGTCTGCCCACTGGGAGGACTACCCTTGTTGAATATCCCGGTAGATCAAAACATACTAATTGCCACTATGTCTCTGGTACCCATTACAGTAAATGTGCCCAACTTGTTTTTGGAAATTAAGTGCTATTTCATCTACAGAAAACAGTCACCACAGAGCTATTTAAGAACGCCAATACTCCCCTCCCTAATGTATTCTCCAAGGCTTTGTAAAGTGATTATCTTCTGGGCTGTCTGAAGAGATGTAGTTAGGAATGTCTATCCTGATATGCATGGTAAATACACTCCAACATTCCTATTTCCATTAGCCTTTGGCTTTTACTATTCCAAGGAATTTCTGGCATCTCTTCCTCTTCATATATAGGCCACCATTGAGTCTCACTTTCAGTAAACAAAAAGTAAACTGTTAGAGTCACTTCCAGCTACATGAGCTAATGCACTGAATTCAAAATCTTTAGTAAGTGCACCCATATCCATAAATGTTACCCAACCCAATATTCTATTCCATCCTTTTTGGTCCAGACCCTCAGAATTTGTTCCCTCATGAACTCCCCAAATTTCTCCATGTACAAATTAGCAAAATGTGGCAATTTTCTTGGTATGTAAGCTATTTCTTCTTGGGTGAGACTTTGTATTTTAGAACACACTAAGATATGACCCTATTAATGAGTCTACAAAGAATGGTTCAAGTAAGTCTTTAGGAGAAGGGGCATCCTCTTTAAGGTAGTTGCCTTGGGTAAGGTTATTATGGGTAAGCATGAGAAGGCTAGTCTTACCGCAAGGAAGCGGCCTCCATTTGCAATGCATTCCTTCCAAGTTTCAGAGTCCCATATCTTCCAACTGCTCTAACTTTTACAATTGTGACCCTGTGAATTCAACTTATGTTATAATTTTGTAATCCTTACAATTAATTTTTTTTAATCTTCAGCAATATTGATATTGTTGCTACAAGAGACAAGAAATTATTTGAAGCTCTCCGGCTCTCTGACCATGCCTTAAACTAAGAATTAAAAACCTGTGCTTCTCAATTTTTTTATGTAAATGTTCCAGTTCATTCAGATGAATCCATTGCATACCAATGTTCTTTTAGAATACAGCCATGATGATAAAATATGGTATGATAACCAGTGAAGTACTTCCCAAGGTACTTCTTTCCAAAGGTATTTTATCACAATCAACTAATAGTTGATAGTTTGCTTAACTGTGATGCCACCACATACCATGGATTACCAGCATTTCATATTCTAGTGGCACAGATCTCAGCATTTCATTTGAGTCCAAGGACATGCCACAAATCCCATCTTTGTAAAGTATCCAAGCAATCATTCTACTTTATTCAAACCTTATTTAGTACATATCCAAGTTATTTTCTAATCCATAAAATGTAATTGGTACCAATAATTGTGTAGGAAAAAATGACCAATCACAAATTGCAAAAATATTTTGAAATATGAGGGACTCATGTGACTCACTGAAAAAGTATCTTCCTTATAGTGAGGTAAACCTATTATAGTGATTTAAAACATTTAGGTAATAAATCTAATGCTTACTCAGACCAACAATTGTATGGTGCATCTCAAGGAATTTGTATATGGTGAAGCTACAGACCTACTCAGTTGTGATTTTAGATGTATTAAGGCACATCATAGACACTGAACTAAATTCCCTAGCAAAAAGGGAATGTTTTCATTTCAATCGTGATTTTGCATGAATTCTTTTGAATGCCCTAAATTTATAGGTATTTGTGAGAAAATAAAAGGGCCTATAATCTTTTCCCTAGTTATCACGTTATAGCAACTAGTTTTTATTTTTATTTTCCTTCACCATAATTCCTCATGGTAGGTGGGGAGATGAAAATGAATTATCTAGAACTCAATTTTCATTAAATAGTACATTTTCAAGCATCAACACAGCAAAAACTAGTTCCAGAACTACATCTCTTGAGCACAAAGTGAGGGTTCAAGACAGATGACTGCCTTTCTTTAATTTAAACAATGTTCATAAGGAAGGCTAAACCCTAAACAACATGTACAGCTTATCGTGTGACCTCTATATCACCTCTATATAGTGGGGAGGTTCAGTTGCCTAAGGGTTATTAATGTCACAGCATCAACAAAATGTTTCACAGAATATGACTTAACCATTTAAATGAGTAATGATAAGTTGAGTAGTGATACTGCTGCACAATATTTTGGTCTGACTCAATTCTACCATTATATGGTATTGGTAGAGAATTACTGTTTTAGGCCGTCTGTATTGACTTTAGTCAAATGCTGTTCTATTTCTTCGAAGACTTTTTTGAGAAATTACCAGCTGAGAAATCAAATGGCAACTGGAATCACTACATAAATTATAAGTTTCAGAGTGGATAAATTTGATATCAGTCAATTTATCATATAAGATTTGAGAAACTTAAACAATGATGGCAATTAAAATTGAGATTTGATACTTCTCAGTTAAAATCAATCTACTGTTGGGGTGCCTGGGTGGCTCAGTTGGTTAACCATTTGACTTTTGGTTTCAGCTCAGGTCATGACGTCACAATTCATGGGTTCGAGCCCCACCTTGGCCTCTGCACTGACAATGCTGAGCCTTCTTGGGATTCTCTCTCCCCCCCCCCCCCCCCGCTCTCTGCACCTCCCCTGCTCATTTGCTCTCTCTCTCTCAAAATAAATAAACGTTTTTAAAAACTAAAAAAATAAAATCAATATACTGTTGTTAGTACTTTTTCCTCTTTGTTGATTTCACTGTTTACATAGTATTTCTAGGTGATTCTTCCATATATTCTCAAGTTAGGCAGAAATTCAATTAAATGAGTATTGTGTGAATTATAATCCTTTAATTCTTTCCTGTATTTAGAAGGGGCTTTTAGAGATTCCTGACAGAGTATTATTATTCAGTAGTTAAAACAACAATGTATTACACATTTAAATATTGTCACACATTAAACAGGAATAAATAACTAAAGTGACAATTTATGATATCCTTAAAACATGTTTATACCTCTGTATAGCACTGTTAACAAAAAAAAAGAATACAATTCATTCTCATCCTTATAAAGAAGGGCTCCTCTAAGAAGTGTGTTTTTAAAAACTGAAAGCAACTATTGTTTATGGATAATTCATTTTAAAATTGGGATTATAAGAGGATACTCCAAAAGCCAAAAAATAAACTTCTTAACATTTTTAAACATTAGATATAAAAGGTCTGTGACATTACATGTAACAAAAAATTATGTCTCAAATATAACAACAGTAAAATTTCAGTTAGCAAATCTCTATATAACTTTTTAAACTGAAATGTGAACATATCCACCTGCAGTATGAGTCAACAAAACCCCTGTCACAAGGGTCCGACCGAATGCAATCATTGGCCCTGTCATCACTGCCCCACAGAGAACAAGACTGACCATAAGATTTGTGCTTGATCTGCCTTGGTTCATGATCACTATCATGGGAGTAACAAATGAGGCTGGCCATACAAAAAGAATTTCATTTCATGAAATGATTTCAAAGATAAAAGGATCAACTGCTTCCCAAGCTTTCTCTTACTGACCACCTGACATTCCAGAATCAAAAACCTACCTAAGAGGTGACTATGAGAATTAAACAAGTTAACGTTTATGAAACACACAGAACAGTGAAAGAATGTTTGTTTAATAAAACAATTTTTATTCCTTTGATCTACACTGTGTTTTAAGAAATAAGACATTAAACCCTATCAGTCATTTTCATCTCAGGAATTCATTTCTTCCAATCTTGTCCCCAGAGCAAAAATTAATAGGATGAAGTTGGAGAAGACATGAAAGAATTGGCCATCTTTCTTTAAGAAAGAATAAGGGTGTGGAAAGAGAAAACAACGTGAAGAGAAAAGGCTCAGAACAAAGACGATCTGTTACTAAAATATAAGGTACAAACATCCCTTACTTTACAATGTTTTTCGCCCGGTATCAACTTGCCTTCCATGCAGTTTGGCAATATCAAACCGCAGCAATACAGCCTGCTCAATTCTTCTGTAGAGCATGCAGAACAATTCATCTGTTGTTTAAATTCAGAGGCTTAGAGGGGAAAAATGTTAGTATATATTTGATTCAAGCAATGCTTGAGTGACAAATGTGGGTTATGTTAATTTTGACTTTCTTTTGATCATCAAAGACACCTCTCCTCACACACTTAGTTATAAAGCAAAGCAAAATTGTCACTTATTTAACACTACAATTATGTTTATAGTTATAATATCATATATGATAAATATAATCCCAATGCGTATTTTCTTTCCATGAAATTAAAGATAAAATCTCACACATACTCAGGCAACAAAAGCAAAACTAAGCAAGAGGGACTACATCAGACTACAAAGCATCTGTATTGGTAATGACCAATAAAATGAAAGGTAATGTACACAACGGGAGAAAATATTTGCAAACCATATATCTGATAAGGGGCTAATATCCAAACTATATAAGGAACTCATACAACTCAATAGCAAAAAAACTAATAACACGATTTTTAAAAAGACAAAGGTCCTAAACAGACATTTTCCCAAAGAACACATATATACGGCCAACAGGTACATGGAAAGGTACTCAATATCACTAATCATCAAGGAAATGCAGAGAAAAACTACAAAAGCTATCACTTCACATCTTTTAGGATGGTTATTATCAAAAAGACAAGAGATAAGTTTGGGCACAGATGTGGAGAAAAGGGAATCCTTGCACACTGTTTGTGGGAATGTAAATTGGTACAGTCGCTATGGAAAACAGTATGGAGGATCCTCAAAAAATTAAAAATAGAACTACAGGGCACCTTGTTGGCTCAGTTGAGAGTCATACTTTGGCTCAGGTCATCATCTCATAGTTGTTGAGTTTGAGCCCCGCATGAGGCAATCTGCTCTCAGCACAGAGCCCACTTAGGATCCTCTGTCCTCCCTCTCTGCCCCTCCCCCACTCACACACGTTTTCTCTCTCTCTCTCTCAAAAATAAATAAACATTAAAAAAAATAAAAATTGAACTACAATATGATCCCACAATTCCACTTCTGTATACATCCAAAGGAAATAAAATCAGGATCTTGAAGAGATATCTGCACTCCCAAGTTCACTGCAGCATTATTTACAACAACCAAGGTATGAAATAACCTAAGTGTCTGTTGACAGATAAATGGATAAAGAAAATGTAATATACATATTCAATGGAGTATTCTTCATAAAAAAAGAAGAAAAGCCTACCAATTATGCCAATATGGATAAATCTTGAGGGGATTATGCTAAATCAAATAAGCCAGATACAGAAAAGACAAATACTGTATGATTTTGTGGAATCTAAAAAAGTTGAATTCAATTGAGCCAAAGGGTAGAACAGTGATTTCCAGGGACTTGGGGTCTAGAAAACCAGGATGTGGGTCAAAGGATAGAAACAGGTTAAGATGAAGAAGTTCCTGGAATCTAATGTATGCCATGGTGAGGATAGTTAATAATACTATACTATATATTTGGAGGTTTGCTAAGAGAGTAGATCTTAACTTCTTACCACAAAGATGCAAAAAAATGCAATCACTTCAGGGGCACCTGGGTGGCTCAGTCGGTTAAGCATCTGACTCCGGCTCAGGTCATGATCTCACGGTCCGTGAGTTTGAGCCCCACGTCGGGCTCTGTGCTGACAGCTCAGAGCCTGGAGCCTGTTTCAGATTCTGTGTCTCCCTCTCTCTCTGCCCCTCCCCTGTTCATGCTCTGTCTCTGTCTCAAAAATAAATAAACGTTAAAAAAAAGATGTACTCACTTCACAGTGTATATGTATATTAAACCTTCATGTTGTACACATTAGATATACACAATTTTTATTTGTCTATTATATCTCAATAAAGCCAGAAATTTTTTCACACATAAAAATGGATAATTTTTGTTAATAAATACAAGTGATAAAATAATCATATAGATTTAATTTCTAAATATGTAAATTTTATATAATTTATAAATTATACCTACATGATACCATAGCAACTGAACACAAAATGAAACATTTAATTCATTTGGTAGATATGAGGTTTTTCCCATCACATGGGCTGTTTCTTTCCCTTAAATTACCTGATAATTTATGAAATCAAAAGGCTAAGTTTTCACTAACATGAGGCTTTTCTTAACTCTTAAGATGGATAAATAAATCATTAAATTCTCTAACAAGTTTTTGTTTGTTTAAATATAAATATACCTTAACCCTCATTCTGCACCTGTTCATTCTTCCTTTTGTCCCTTCCTTTCTTTACCTGCTTTAAGTAACATCCCAAGCCTCAGTTTCTGGCTCTGAAAAATGAGGCTAATATAAACTACAAAGTTTTCAGGAAGATTAAATAAGACAATGTATGTAAAGTACCCAGCACAGTGTCAAACACAATAAGGTTTCTTTTCGTCCCACCACTCTTTCCTTGTCAGTTCTAGAAGAGTCAGAATAATTGTAATGGATGAGAAAGAAATGTTTGCTTACATCCTTGGTTTGCTCCCCAATTTAGGCACTGGTTAACAATATATTTGATGTTCAAAGTTTTCTTTATAATATGCTATCGAGAAAACCAAAGACATTTATTTATTCACCTAACTACATAATGCTGCATCTCCTTTCAACCAGGGAATGCTCTGTGCTAACGCTGCTGTAAAATTTCCCTTTGGCAGCCACAGTGGCTCTAAGACGAATGATCTGAACTGAAGGGCCCGTTTTAGGACTAGAGACAGAATATCTGAATATAACTTAAACTCTGATTAAGTTATTAAGAGCAAACAGAATTCAGGAGATTTCGGCAGAACAGACACATCAACTACTAATCTGCTAATGAAAGGAGTGACTGACTAGACATCAGGCCACTGCTGTTCCTGTTCTTGTGGTTGCAGGAGGCCATTGGACAGAGGTTAGGGATCAAGCAGCGTATTCTTCTGATTCCAGGAGACCACCTCATCCTGAAATTTTTAACTGATTCATAAGGGTGTCAAAGTTGACAACAAAGTTACTGATGATGGTTCTGATGGTTTAAGCTAAAGTCTAGAGATTAGCTAATTTGAAGTGAGTAGAGAATCACTAATTATCTTAGCATTTTGAAAGTTGGTCAAGTATATGAGGTTGTGAGGGAAAGAGTTTATAAATTAAACCATAATTGTGAACTCCCTGTGTTCACAACAGTCAGTGTTCACAAGTTCCCTTCAGGCATAAATAATACCTTTTGGAGGGAGGCTGCCCATAACTTTCCTTTAAGCCTCTGAAATATAAATTTTAAAAAGAATAAACAATATGAACTCACTGAAGCCTAGCTTTCACCAAAGATAACCTCAACAAATGAGACCCTTAATGATTTATGTTTAAATCCAACCTTTGCATACACTTGAGATTATATTTGAGAGAAAGTTGTGAAACAGTAGACATATATCTCCAAAGTCCAATATAACTATAATTTGAGGAACTTTCACATAAGCAAAGTAATGTCATTTTTAATTTTACAACAGTTTCCAAACCTCGAGAAACTGCTCATTATCTCTGGGTAGTGAAACTCAGGGAACTGGGAGCCTAGTTTTTACCATCGATCTCTGTGCAACTTTTAACTTTTTATTTATTTTTTAACATATATTTTTGAAGTATAATTAACACAGTGGTATATTAGTTTCAGGAGTGATTCAACAATTCTCTCCATTACTCAGTGCTTTCTATAAATTTAGTCACCATCTGTCTCCAAACCACGTTATTACATTATTGACTATATTCCCTATGCTCTACTTTTCGTCTCTGTGACTTATTTTATATAACTGAAAGTTTGTATCTCTTAATCCCCCTTTTCACCTATTTCCTCACCTTCCTCGCCTCTGGCAACCACCAATTCATTCTCTGTATTTAAGAGTCTGTTTTTTTTGTTTATTCATTTGTCTTGTTTCTTTAGACTCCACATATAAGTGAAATCATGTGGTATTATTTATATTTCTCTGACTTATTTCACTTAGCATAATACCATCTAAATGCATCCTTGTTGTGGCAAATGGCAGGCTCTTGCCATTTTTATGGCTGAGTAATATTCCACTGTAAATATACCATATCATCTTTATTCATTCATCTATTGATGGACTTTTGGGTTTTTTTTCATATCTTAGCTATTGTAAACAATGCTGCAATAAACAACGAGGTGTATGTATCGTTTCAAATTAGAGTTTTGATTTTCTTTGGGTAAATACTCAGTAGTGGAATTGCTGGATCATACGATTTTTCTATTTTTAATCTTTTGAGGCAGAGGGCCTGAATAGACATTTTTTCAAAGACACACAGATGGCCAACAGACACATAAAAACATGCTCAACATCACTAATCATCAGGGAAATGCAAATCAAAAATACAATGAGATGTCACCTTACACCTGTGAAAATGGCTAGAACTTTCATCTTTTTAAAAGCATGTATATGTGTGCCTATTTTCAAAAATTGATTAAGATTAATAAACAATAAACTCAAATCTGAACGTGAATTTCCAAAAGTACATTAAGGACACATAATTAGAAAACAATATGTCTCAAAACTATGATGTTGACAATTAAGAATGTCTTGAAAAGAAAAATTATACTTGATAACGTCAACAACTTAAAAACTTCATAATACATTGAAATAGAAAAAGATCTTAATCTTTTTCTGGATCCCAAAAGAGATTATGTCAAAGTCTCTGTTGCTATTAAACCCAAATAGGTTCATTAATCTCATGTACACAGAGATAAGTATATGCACCTCTTTATAGACTTCAGTGCAGTATTATGCTTTCATGTGCCATTCTGAACATCACTTGTTGCTCAAGCAAGCCTCAGCTGACTACCCAATCTAAAGTAAGCTCCATTGCCCTGTTTTATTTATCATAGCACTTATGGCTATCTCATATTTTCTTTTATTTACTTGTTTATTGACTATCTCATCTCTTTAAAATGTAAATTCCAGGGGCACCTGGCTGTCTCAATTGGTAGAGCATGCGACCCTTGATCTCAAGAGTTGTGAGCTCAAGTCCCTTGTTGGGCATAGAGGTTACTTTAAAAACTAAATTAAACTAATAAAATGTAGCTTCCATAATCAGACATAAAATCAGTAGGAGCAAGAACAATACAAAGCATGTAAGCTCTCAATAAATATTTGCTGAATGAAAGAATAAGCTAACATTTTTCTAAAACAAATGTCTATGAACTTGAACATATACTGGATTACTTGGTAATCTTTAATTAAATATTTATGAAGCATTCCTTAAATTCCAATTACTTCTAAAATTATTTGAACACTTTCCAACTAGTCTCTCCTCCCTTTCTCTACTTCAATGCAACATATTTTTTTTTTAATTATTTTAAGTTTATTCATTTATTTTTGAAGAGGCACTGAGAGAACAAGCGGGGGAGGGGCAGAGCGGAAGAGAGAAATTCCCAAGCAGACTGCACCGCCAGCACAGAGCCTGCTGAGGGGCTCGAACTCACGAACCATGAGATGATAACCTGAGCTGAAATCAAGAGTAGGACGCTCATCCGACCGAGCCACCCAGGCACCCTTAAGATAACATATTTTTAAATGTGGCAAATTGCAGGCATCTGGGGGAGGATTCTACTTATTTCAATAACGGCACACACACTAAATAGTAAAATCTAAGTTGCCTTCAAACAGGTATTACTGAGCATGACTGTGTTTCCAGACATAAGCTATCCCATCCGCGGGTGATACATGCTTATTTCTTCCACCAACGTCAGAAATCAGTGCCTTGGCTTGCTATTCTCTACTCTATATTCTGTCTTTGACAAACTTGACATACTTTATGACTTTAATCCAAACACAAATCTCTACTGATGCCTTCCCAAATAGAAGCATACTCCTACATCTGCCTATATAGCCATCTAATATCACAAACTCAATACTTTCCTCCCTAACTTCCTTTTTCTAGCGACCAAAGCCACTAAAATCACTAAGACTTAAACTTTTTGAGTCAAAAAATTTATATGTTGCTCTATAAGAATGTCTCTAAATACATTCTTCTCTTCTCCATTCTCAGTTTCAGGTTTCATCACCTTCTCAGATTACTGCAACAGTCTCCAAGTGACTTCCCTATATCCATACTAGGCCCACTTGGGCCCGCATGAATATTGATGACAGTGAACCATTTTGTAAAAACCACTTTCTGGGCCCCTGGGTGACTCAGTCGGTTGAGCTTTCCACTTCAGCTCAGGTCATGACCTCACGGTTTTTGAGTTCGAGCCCCGCGTCAGGCTCTGTGCTGACAGCTGGGAGCCTGGAGCCTGCTTTGGATTCTGTGTCTCCTCCTCTCTGCCTCTCCCCTGCTCATGCTCTGTCCCTCTCTCTCTCTCAATAATAGATTAACATTACAAAAAAAATTTAAAAACCACTTTCTTTGTTTTGTTTATCTGGCCAATTTTGCCTCATAAACACCTCTTTAATCTATTTGTCTCCTTCCAGTTTCACTACAACCACCCTAGTCTAAACCATCAACATCTTTTAACTCAACTATTACTTCAGCTTCATAACTAGTTTCCCTCACTTACCCTTGCCTTCCTCTCCAATCCATACTGTATCAGAATCATCTTTTAAAAATGTAAATCCAAACATGCCACTCTCTTGCTTAAAATCAATCAGTAGGTTTTCACCACACTTAGTTCAAAACCAAAACCCTACAAGGTCAGCATAATTTGTTTTGTTTTTTTTTTAAACATTTTTTTTTTAATTTATTTTTGGGACAGAGAAAGACAGAGCATGAACGGGAGAGGGGCAGAGAGAGAGGGAGACACAGAATCGGAAACAGGCTCCAGGCTCCGAGCCATCAGCCCAGAGCCTGACGCGGGGCTCGAACTCACGGACCGCGAGATCGTGACCTGGCTGAAGTCGGACGCTCAACCGACTGCGCCACCCAGGCGCCCCAGGTCAGCATAATTTGGTCCTCCTACCTCTCTAACCTCATCTTAGACTGTTCTGTCTTATTTTCTGTGTATTTCTGTAGTCTAGTCACGCTGATCTTGAAGTTCTTCAAACATGGCAGTCTTCCTCCTATCGACCTTGTCATGTATTGTCTCTTCTGACTATCAAACTCTGCGTATATTTCTTCCCCTTTGCTCAGTCATCTCTACTACTTAATTCAATTCAAACAATACTTAAGGCAAGCTTCCCAAAACCACCCCCCGTTTCAGACTAGTGACACTCTCACGATACTCTATTACTCTGTTGTACAACTAATTATAGCCATAATTAGTCAACTGTATATTTTGTTATTTAAAGTCTAGCACTCCTGCTAGAATATAATTTCATGATGTTGGGCAAAAATTGGATTTGGTTCACCACTGTTCTCCCAGTGCTTGACCAGTACTTTGCACATAGTAGATGTTCAATAAATATTTGTCGAACATATCAAAGAAGAAACCCAGAATAACTCCACAATTTTCATCATCATGTCTCTCTCTAATGGCCAAGTTTCGAGAATATAAATAATTTGGCCTTATCATACCTATCCACAAATATTAATCACCATTACTGAGTATAAAGATCTTCTCCTTTCTCACTCTCAAAAACATGCTTTGTTCATTGATGTGTTCACATCATCATAAATCATTTTGATTTTTTGGGCCAGAATCCTTTCCCTTCTATCTGTCTTAATTCTACAACTCTTTCAAATCTCAAATACAAAGCTGCAAATATTACTTTCTTTACTAATCTTCCCTTAGCTATTCACAATGATTTATCTTTACTGTATATTCCTACAATATTATTAATGGGTATCCCAGAATTCAACAGTCTTACATTATTCACTAATTTTTCATATTTATTAATCTAATCTTCAACCAGATGTTAGGTTTCTTAAAATTAGCATCATTTCTTACACTTTTCCTAAGTCCTCTTCCAAAGTTTTCCATCTCTACATCTCCCAACCCTACCCTCCCAAACATATAATTAGCCCTTAGCACTATATACTCTGATAAAGTACTCAATAAATACTTTGTGGTTAATAGACTTTCTATTGGCCCAGAAATTCTTAATTGATTTCCTCATATTAGGGTATACCTTTAGTATGACCACTTACACAGTGGACACTTCTTTTCTAATTAAAAGTCAGAAGCATGAAAATGACCCAGACAAAATATATACTTTGAATTCTCTGCTTTGCTTTCTGATAAAGTCTGTTGACAACATCATTTTGGATGCAGATGTTGCCAGATTCCACAGTCAGTCACGATGTTCAAGACAAATGATTTGAGAAGTGTGTTATATCTCCCAAGGGATCATTTGGTTCCTTTTGCACTAACATGACGTCTACTTTAGCTTCCAAAAATGTATTCAAAGACTAAAACAATACCTTAATAATGTGAAAAAGTTAATGGAGTTAATCAAAAGCCTAACCCAACTCCCAAACCAAGAACATTTTTTCTTGGCAGTGTGCCCATGGATCTTTCTCTTGCTTCAACAATGTTTGCACAGAACAGCCCCAGGGGTGCCCTTTACTCCAGCCTCCAGTCACCCTCCAACCTCTTTTCCAGCTCCAACTTTGGGATCCATCTTCTCAGCCATCCCCTGCCCCCGGGACCAACCAACACAATTTTTTAAGCTATGTTCCTTATTGCCAGTCAACCACAAGCAGCTTCCAGACTTGACCGAATTATTCCAAGGAGGCGGAGGCTGCCGTCAACTGCCTGGTCAACATGCATGTGCAGGCCTCCTATACCTACCTTTCTCTGGGCTTCTATTTCGACCACGACGATGTGGCTCCGGAGGCTTCTCCGGAGTTGTCTGAGGAGTAGCGTGACGGCCCAAGAGTCTCATAAAGACGTAAAGCCAGCGTGCTCGCCTCTGCCGCGGCACCCTCTTCCAGGTCGCGCAGAAGCTTTCCCAAGATAAGTGGGGTAAAACCCTGTATACCACGGAGGCCAAGGTGGTTCTGCAGAGGAACCTGAACCAGGTTCCTTGGGATCTTCGTGCCTTTGGTTCTGCCGGCACAGACGTCCTTCCCTGTGACTTCCTAAAGAACCACTTCCTAGGTCAGGAGATGAACCTCGTCAAAAACTCGGCGACCACCTGGCTAGCCCCCCAGACAGGCAGGCCCGCAGGCTGGGCCGGGCCAGTAGGTCTTCGAAAGCCTCGCTCTCAAGCTCTCAGCATGACTAGGAGCCTCGGGAGCCCAGCAGCCTTTGAGGGGCTCCTCCGGCAACCCGCTGATACCAGGGCTTCTCTGCCTGAGCCTCTCCCTAGGCAGCTTTTTAACCACCCTGGAGTCCTTGCCACTAGGCAGCTTTTTAACCACCCAGGAGTCTTTGCCCAAACTGCGGACCAAATGGAAACAATAAAGCTTTTTGCAGGGAGGGAGGGGGGTGGGGGGAAGAACATTCTTTCTCAATGGTACATAAATAGAAAAGGGCTGTGCTTTTTCAATGACTCACTTTTCTACCTGGTCTTATGAATATATCTACTTGTTGCTTAACAATTTATTCTTGGTTATTTTCTAAGAATGGTAGAACATTATTGGTGGGAACATTAGAGCCCATAAACATTTGATTGATTTCATTACATTTGTTATTGTGAACCCATATTGTGTGAAAACGTGAAAAGACAAATTTTCACTGATTATACCAAATGATATATTTCAATTTCTTCTCGAAATTATAATCAATGATTTAAATTCGCCATGTAACTGTTGGATTGCAGTTTTGACACTCAAGAGAGGTTAATTTTTAAATCCTAGGAACACTGTTTAGTAACAAACTATATCTTTATTCATAATTCCCTACTATTCTAAGGAAATGAATGGAGCTTTCAAAAATGGTCCTAACGTAGTCAAGAAGAAGGTCAGGCCCCAGGGAGACATTGAATCACATCTATTTCTTCTATCATTAAAACTATAAGCATTTCAGGCTATTTACAAACAGCATGCTTTTATGAATTAGGTATTTTAATCAAAGTAAAATAAAAATATTAAAATACCCTGTAAAATATTTGTTTGTAATATGTTTTCAGTAATTCTGTGTTCTAGGTTTCAGTTCCAATGTGTCCAGTTAACTTGGTCCTATTCTTTAAAATGCTTGGTATTTCCCATATCAAAGATAAGATCTCAAATATATGTGCAGTTCTCCTACAAATGTACTTTGAAATCTAGCTTGCAAGTTGCTTCCAGTCATCACTTACCCCAAAACCAAACAATGGTCTTACTCTATCCGGGAAGGATAATCTCATTATAGCTGGGCAGCTTCAACAGGGCTTCCATGTTGGGAGAACCAGTCTATCCAAATCAATTCCTTAGATCCATAGGGCAACAGCTATCTCAGAAAGATCAATGTTGTATTTAAATCTATTCATTCTTTTATCAGCAAACAATCATTGAGCATCTACTATGGGTCCAACACTATTCTAGGTGCTAGATCTTCAGCAATGAACAAGATAAGTAGGTTTTCTGCTTACAAACCTCAAGTTCTGAGTGTCTCAGCAGGAGGGAAGTAGTGTGAGTATAATAAACAAATAGAGAAGAATACTGGTTATGAGGAGGATAAAATAAACTTAAGTAAAAAAAATTTTAAATTAAAGAAACATGCCATACAAAAGACACATCAGGAACACACTTTTTGTACACAGTGAAATATGTACATATACTACATTATGTGAATAAACCACACAGGTATAGATTCATATCTACATATTTAATCCACACAATCTTTCTAAGACCAAACATCTCATGGTATATTCACTGGTCCACAGTGAACAAAGGAAACAGTATCACATTTTCAAAATAATAGATTACTCATAAAATTAAAATTTTATATGCTTAATTAATAGGCAATTTTTATTATAGATGCTTTATAAGCCAATTACTAAAGATAATTAACAAACAGAATCAGTAAAATGTTCTAAATGAGTTCTTCAAATATTTGTTCAATTTCACTTGGAATATATATATATACATATATATATAAGTATATGTATATATGTATATCTGCCCTGAATTTTATGCCAGTTCCAACTAAATTCCCTGTATAAATACATATAAAGTAAAATACTACAATGAATATAATTACTTATGATAAACAGCAAATTTTACATAACTGACCCATTCCAATTTTCTATATGGTTTGTGCACTTTCCTAAATCTATTTAGAATCACCTGTTTTTTGGCCAGTTGTCTACTCACACAAATGTGGTAGGTAATATAAACTTCTAAAAAATAATTTTTACTGTTATATGAAAAATCAGTTCACATTCCAAAAAAGAATGTTACATTTCAAAATGCACTACTAAAGTCCACTTTTATTGTTAATTAATCCATACACATTTGTATACATGGCTTCCTAAATACACCAGTGTATTCAAAAAAACACCCTCTCAAAGACATTTAAATTGGCAGAAATGCTTTTTAAGAAGCATACAATTAATTTGTAATCATGACAGATATGTGTAGACTAGAGAATTAATGAAAAGCAAAGCATCTTAAACTAACATGTTTCTAATGTTATCAATTTGATTTTTCAAAAAATACATGTCATTTATTTTCAAAATGAAATGATAGCAATACTTTCTACAACCTATCAATTGTATGTAGAATAAGATACTCATAACTTTCAAACACTGCTTTTACTAGCCATCACTTGTCATTAAATGTAACTGTATATTCGAGAGCTTTCTAATAATAGCCTTTAATTAAACCAAGGACTGTTAGAGGGTTTCCGTTGCCCTTTGAAGTTCTTAATTATTACTTGTATCCAGCCTTTTATGGTACACTTAAGGTTAAATTAAATAATTTAAATATACCTTGAAGAGAAATATGAAGACTTTTGCCTGTTTTAATTAAATCTCTGAATTTCAGGATTTGAAAATAATAACATATGTTTTGATTTTTTTCATGGCCGATGGTAAAATGCTCGCTATATTAAACAACAAAAAAAATGGTAGCTTTTTATGGGACTAATCGCTAAGCAGATGCATGTAAATGAGCTATTTTCTATGCATGGTTTCCAAAAGTGCTAATTAAATAGTTGGTATTCAAGGCTATGCTCGCTCATTGTTTAGTGACACACAAATCCAGCGATGTGTGCCAGCAGACATTTTAAGTTGAATGTTTTCTCCTCTACGGCCTTTGTCATGAAATGGTGGCACCATGATGAGAACACTAGTGTAAGCAAAACATTGAAATATGCTTTAATAATGTTTTAACCATGTAGTGACACTAGTCTAGTTTTCTAATGAATTTTTAATTTCTTTTTTCTTATAAGGGTGGTATGAGTTATCGCTGATGCATATTAAATCATATACATGAGTCATTTTCTCTAAATTTGCATAAAATGGCTAAATGCTAATGCACCAAATGGAGCTTACTATATGTGGTACAGCAAATATTCCCTTGAAGATTTTCTGCAATCAATCTCCTGTATTTCATTAGCAACCAGATAAGGTGTGGTCTGCAGAATAAAAAAGAAAAGTGTGTAGCTCATGAACTTATGAGGCTTCAGATGATTTCTACATGGTGATTAGAGTGGATTCTGCAATTAGAATTTATGTAAGTAAAACACACATGCCTGCGCGCGCGCACACACACACACACACACACACACACACTCACACACGCTTCTTTAAAGGCACAGTACAAGAGTTCTGAATACAGCCTTGCAATGTTAAACAATGAAAAGGCATCATTTGATCATTGTGATTTTCTGTAGCTATAATTAAATGAAGGAATGCCATACTTTAAATTTAGTGTCATTTGACTGTATAACCCTTACTCAAATTTTGTAACTTAAGATTACAATTTCCCTACTATGATTATAAAAGAACCTTAAAAAATACCCATCGGTGACAATTTTTTTTTTTTTTTGCTAACTTTTCTCTTTTTCCTTGTCAAGTAATGGTAAGGAATTTTCTACACTGATGTTTAACATTTAAATGTGATTTCCTCTGTCACCAACTGGCATTAAGATCACATGCCATAAAAATTACATCAGGGTGATAGAATTATTGGCCAAACTAGAGATGTTTCCTTGAGGAATAAACTTGTTTACTCTACTCACCAACCTTTTTCTCATCTGTCCATATTTTCACCATCTGGAATATTTTTTAACCTGATGGAAAAAAAATTGGGGAAGGGGATGGCTATTTAAAAATAAATGTATGCTTTACCCTACAGTTATTTTGAATTAGTCTTGATAAATAATTAAGGAATGCATAATATATTATTTAGATGCCATGGTCTTAAGAATTTGAGTGGTATTTCAAGTACAATTATAGTCATTTATTTATCAGTAGAAAATTTACATAATCACACTTCAAAATCCAGTGGACTGGAGAGATATCAGAAAGACACCCATGAATGTGGTAATGACTCTGAGCATTAGATTAAGTTAATAATATATTGATGCACATGATATTCTAATATCTAGCACTGCAGTATTTGATCACTTAAAATGATAAAAGCATAAGTATTTTTCTCTTTTTAAACTGCATTTTATATAGGAGGGCTCCTTATAGTATAAAAAGCAACTTGAAAAATAAAAATTGAATTAGACAATCTCTGATAAAATGGAGCTAGTTAAGCTGAACTTAAATAAAGCCAAATTTCTATGTCTTTTGGCCAAGAAAATAATTATGTCTTAATAATAATTATTGGTTAACATAAATTTCTGTTCATTTTATTTTGAATTGACAATATAGACCTTAAGGCTGAAGTCCAGAAAAGTGACAGAAATTCAAGTCCTCTCTCTTGTCAATGAACACAGCTCGCAAATGGAGGGATTACCTATCGGAAAGGTAACACACTTTCTGTTAGCTCAGTCATGCTATGGATTCTTCCTTAGCAGCTAGTCCATCTGAGACAAATTTGGCAGAAATATATGCAGTATTTGTACTATGCTGTTCGAATCACTAGAGTCCCATGTCATATCTGCAAACTCAGATTTTAGACTATAATTGAGCATGATTCTTGAGTGTGAAAGTCTAAGCTACTCAGCAATTTCTAACTTTATTTGGGGACAACTAAACTTATTACTTGTATTAATCTTGGTACCTACAAATTGTCATAGAGTTACTTTATAAAACAATGCAAATATAAATCCATCAGTTAATCCCCATTTCCTGGCTATTCAGATATTTTCACTACCAGAATAACTCAAGAGGCACATACTACAGACCCTAAAGATGAAGACCTATCAAATTAATTTTCTTCCTTTCTTTTCAAAGTCACTTCTCATGAGTTTGTCATGGTGATAACTTCATATTTAAAGCTACTAAACAGTTTTCAAACTATTCCAGACTGTTCAACACCCTCAACTTCAGATTCCTGTCAGCCAATGTTAACTTAACTTTGTATATAGATCATGTATTTCAAGGTTAATTCAATACATTACAATGATATCTATTGAGCAGCTACTATGTACAAACTAAACCATGTGCTTTTTAAAAGTAAGGCCTGAAATCCATTATTTGAGCTCCTCTCAGAGACTGTTAAATTCATATGACAATTTCAGGTAACTTCCTAATTCTCACTGATTTAAAAATAAGGACTAAGTACACTTTTATTATTACTATACAAGAGATCTAGTCCTGACAGGACTAAGTGGATAGATCCTGAACTTCAATGATAGTAAATCTTATATTGTCGTCACAGAAGCATTACCTCCAAATAAATTATGGTAAGGTTTTTTTTCATTAGACCAGGGTTGATAAATGCATAAATTAATTATAATTGAGATATTTATCAGGGAAAATATTTCTTTATCATACTTGTTAGAAATCCTTCAACTCCAGTAAATTTCACTTATATTTATACATGCATGTGAATGGTTATATAGGTAGATTATATTTTTCCCCTAAAAGCACAAAGACAAAAATTTGAAATATATCCTGGGTAATATTCTGTAAATCATTTTTGTGGACTGATTCAGAAAAAGTGTTGTTGATGATGATGATGATGATGATGATTTTGCACATTCCTTTTCCCAAGTGGTTCATTTGCAAGTTTTCACCAATTATCACCGTGATTAACATCTGTAGTTACTTCCAGTCTCTCACTAGCAGTTATATAAGACATAACCATTTTAACCTTGTCAAATTTGAATTCAAAACTAAAATAAATAAATAAATAATAAAAAATAAATCAACTTTAAGAGCCAGATTGCAGTTAAACAAGCTCCAGATAGCTTCCCAGGCAGGGCCAGTGACTATTAAAAGAAACTCTGAGAACACAAGATATCCCTCCCACAGCTACTTAGTGACAGAACCAAATGAATATTGTTAGGTGAGTGTTTTAATAACGCAGCATTTTCGAAGCATTTTCCCAAGATTATTTCTAATTGGCCCTGTCATAAAGTAGTCGAAAACTGCCTTAAAACAGTAATCAGTTTGAAACCAGTTGAGCAAGCCTATGACAGGAAGTTATTAATAATATGCTTCGAAATTTACCTGTGAAATACTGAGCTTGACTACTTTTGCAAGAGAACTGAAAGTAAACGGCCTTTGTAATGCAAATCGATCAGTAGCAAAACGCCACCGCCTTTGGAATCCCACATTCTCACCTGAGCTTGCTACAGACCTTGGTGCAACCCTTTGGTGAATGGAATCAAACCTGCTTAACATGTAGGTAAGTGTCCTTTAGTGTCACTAAAGCACACCCCGTGGGCTGTGGCACGTACTTGTACACCAGGAAGCCTGTGCTCTCGTCCGGGTGCTCGTGCCCACCTAGCAGCAGGACCGCCCGCCACCTCCCAGTACGAGTGACCATCACCTGAAGCGAGGACCGGAGTGGCTCCTCCCGTTTCGCTCTCCTTGTTTTCTTCTAAGACCCTCCTCTTTCCCTTCCTCACCCGAGGCCACAGAGCTGGACCTGCGCCTGGCGAGGTGGATTTAGCCCGGTTAGAGTTAAGATGGTATCATTAGCTGCGCACAGCGTGACTTCCCACTAATCCTCTCTGCAACTTACAACAAGTTTAAATGTCCATGCATGATGTTATTAACTGGCTTTAGTAAGTGCTTAAGACCCAGATCTCTTTTTAAAGTAATCTCTGAACAAGTTCTACTGTATCCACCCAACAGGGAGATTAATATTTCCTGCAAATCTGATAGGGGGAAGATGCGCGCTGAGTCCCGAAAAGGCAATGGGACAGAAGTGGAAGTTGATCCAGGGAAGGGCCCAGAGCGGAGGAAGTTCACCAACCCTGGTTCCCAATTCAGAAAACTTCCTTCTCCAAGAGCTCCCCGGTATGTGTGGGGGAAGGTGGGTGCTCTTTCCGTTAGCTTTTCACCGAGATAAAAAATGAGGGGAGGAGTACATAATATCTTTATCAGTGATATTGATCATATCCAGGAAAGATGCCTGGGCATAACTAGAGAAACCTCCAGCAGTATAGAAAGCCCCTTATAATCACAAGTTGCCTGCTAGCTTGAGGAAGGGACCCCGGGGATGGGGTAGCCGCAGCCAGATGCCTGCTTTCAAACGACGTCTTGGAGTGACTAAACCCCGACGCCACCCCCATCCACAAGCCCTAAGAGATTCCTAAGAAACCGCATTCCGGAGCTGGGGCAGAAGCAGGTCTGAGGTCGCTGGTGAGGGGCCGGAGGGCGGGCAAATAAAAAAAAACATAACAGCCCTAGCGGATGCAACTCAACATGCCAGGCAGAGGAATGCTGCCGGCCCCCCTCTAAGGTTCTCAAACCTTGGAGGGAGGGCGCTGAAACTTGAGCTCGCGTGAACTTGGGAGGTCTCCCAGCCGGCTACCTGGGCCGCAGCGCGCCTCCCGCCGCCCTGCCGCGCGCCAGCCAGGAGCGCGCGCCAGCGCCGGGAGCGCGCGCGCCGGCGCACCAGCTCCAGTAGCTCTGGCCGCTCTGGCAGTCTGTCTCCCGGGAAACACCAATCAGACGCCCGCTTCTGGAAAGGGCCGTAAGCAGCCGCAGCTGCAGGAGGACTCTGGCTGTTGGCGGTCACCGGGAGGCGTCGTGCTGCCCGGCGGCAAGCCGGCCGCCTTCGCTGCTGCCACTGCCTAGCCCAGCCAGTTCCGCAGCCAGTCACAGAGTCGGCTGTCTCCTCTGTGCACCGCCCACGCCAAGCACCTTGCAATGCGGCTGCTAAGCCTGGCTATTTTTAGATCTCAAGAATGCGTTAAGCCCGAGCTCAGCTAAACCCCAGTCAAAAACCACCAAACACAGTGATGTGCTTCTCTTTGAGCAAATATGGCTCTGAACTCCATATTTCCCTGAATAAAGTCGATTATCTTCACTTTTTAAAGTCCTACCCCCTGTGGTCTGGCAGTTGGCTGCAAAGCGGAAAGCCACATGCTCCCATCTCAAAGATGGTCATCACCTTTCAAAGGAAGTGTACTAACTCTCGCGGCCCTGATTGAAGGCAAACATTCTTTAGCAGCAAATATAACTATATACTTTTCATTTCCATTCACCATCTTTAGAGTTAATTCCACAATAAAGTCAAACGATTCCCAAAAGGGGTGAAATGGGTTCTCTGAGTAGATGAGAATGGAGGTTCCTGCTGATTTCTGTACTAGGTTTAACTTGTGCTAAGAAACCGATGAACACATAAACAGGGAAACAAAGCCATCCGTTAAAATCTGGAGACACTGAAGAACTAGCTTACATGCCCCATCACTGTAGGACCTGTATAACTGTCTCGAAGTACTAACGTTAAAACAATCGGCCCAGTATTATAGATGTCTTTTTACTCATTAACTCCCAAAGGACACCTTGTCTCTGTTCCCCATCTCACTACCTCTCCACCAGAGCATCCATCCAATGCAGCAATATATAGTATATGTTTTACTTACCCTAAATTATTAAGGGAAAGCTAAATCATAGCAAGACAGAGTGGAAAAAGGGTATCAATATTCTTAAGCCACAAGGGTATTTTCAGAGGTACAGATCCATAGAGAAAACTGGGTATACAGGTATACACTGTTTTCATACATATTCTAGCCACATAAGAAAATAAAACCTTTGGCTCTATCTCATTTCTAAACATTGAAAATTCTTAAAATGCCAAACTGCCTTGAACTATGTATATGTAATCTATAAATAGGAAGAACTTCTATGAACATGAAATGTACTTATCCTTATCTCTTATTCTAGTGGTTTCTTAATTTTCATCAAAGACTACACAATATCAAATTAGAATTCATATTTTTCCAAATAAGAAAATCATTTTAATTTAAAAATTAAACAGAACACTAGTAGAAATGTATTGTTTAAGAAGACTTAAAGGCCACTTTGAAAACATAATTCATTTTGAATGTAAATGTTTTTATCTCATTACTATGCACATTAATAGCAACTTCACTAGGGGGCTGATACTGGTGGATATATCCACTCACAGCTTGCAAGGATATTGCAGTTTTCCTGTATATCTTTTTTACCTCCCCCCAATTTCCACTTTTGTTGTTGTTTGGATTTTTCTGAATGACTGTGTTTTTATGTTATATCCTTTATAATTCTATTATTAAGTGACCTTTTATTGTTAATTTTCTAGTGTAAAGTAGGGCAAGGAAAATCAGTTGGCTATATCCTTATATTTCCTTTTACAGGTGTCATTCTATTGGCCAATTTTTTTAAGTATTTCATGAAAAGATTCTAGATGTCAAAACCTGCAGTTAACGCTCCTGTTTAGAAATACACAAAATAATACCTTTGACGTTGGCAACTCAGATGTATTATTCAGCAAAACAGCAATTACTCATTGTTTTGCACTTACATGTTAAGAACTATGCGACACTTGGTGACACAATAACAAAATTGCAAAGTCAATTATATTTAAAAGAGACAACCTAATAAAACATACGCAACCAACTCCTTTTACTCTTTTTGAACTGTTTTGCTTCTTTTTCTGACTGTTTACAGTTAAATAGATTATGTGAATGTTAAATCTAAGTATAATAACTGATTCACACACATCATGAGAAAAGAAAAGTTAGAAAATGGGGAGGAGGTGTAACACAAAGGGAGGTGTATTCCTGAGGGTACCAGAATCCACCTAGGGAGGTGCCAGAGTGTTGTGTATTTTTGGAAATTTACATCTATGATGTTCTTTTGCAATGTCAATCATAGTGGCAAACTCTGAAAGAGCAGTGTCTGCCAAAACTTAAAGCAAAATTTAGGTTAGATTCACAGTAATAATTCTAAGCAGAGCTAAAGCCAATAAAACCTGAGTAAAGGCTCCTTATATCTAGGAAGGGAGGGTTTCAGGTGGGAGTAGTTGTTTGTTTCATTCTATTTTAATTGCACAAGAAGCATTTTTGTAACTTGAACTTCCCAGTAAGGAATTCCGCTTCTCAACCCAGCCTGCAGCCTGAATTGAAGTTCCCATCAGAAAATTAAAATGTTTGTCTGGATAAAATAACTTCTAAATGAACTCTCTATTTCTTTTCGTTTCTTTTTGTATTTTCTGCAATGTAGCCCCTCGCAATGATATTAGTTCTAGTGTGGGAAAATATTATAATTGAGATCTGGTAAGTTATTTGCAGACTTCAAGTTTTTCTTTACACTGTGCTGACATTTAGTACAGCCCTGGTGAGGAAAACAATACTACCATTCATAGCTCTAGACGTAGATTTCAATCGACTTAAGCGGGCACAATGAAACTTGGTCATTCACTGGTTACCCATATTGTGTTCTCAAATTTTCTCTCAGCAAAAGTATAATGACTCAGTATTGTATGGTTGCATAGACAAGGGCTCGGAACAAGAGACACTAGTTTTGTCTGACGGTGTGAGAAAGTCGTGAAGGGATCTTTTCTTCCAGATGGTGTTAAATTCAGCTGCCTTTTTAACATTGGCCTTGCACAGCAATCTGCTGCTCCCCTTTCACAAAGACTGAGCTTGGTTCCCACTAGTTAACATGCATACTCACGCAACCTGCAACTTCACTCCAACTGTTTTACAATGCAGTGGTATGCTAAATAAACTTGATCCGGTTTCTGCCAATGTTAAAACTAGCTTTCAAAGAACTACTTAACTGATATTTACACTTCCTTTGACTTATATGTACATGCCTTTGGAATATTTCAGATTTCAAAGAAATATCACCTTATTATAAGGTCATTGTAGAGATTACCTTGGACATCCTTCAGACCCATGCTCAGATACAGTACCTCTCTTCAACACACACAAATAAAACAAAATGTCAGAAATTTGATGTGCAATAGAAAAAAGAAAAATTGGGACATGTTGCATCAAGAATAGTGGAACAGCAAAAAATAAAATGAAAATAATAACATTGAAATGTATTTTTATTGATTGATAAGTCATGTAACATTAGTATGGTACAAAGCAAGTTTGATATGACAATGGCAAACACATAATTATAATATTGTTTATTTTCCTTAGATGTTATATTTAACACATTTACATAAAAGACCAAGATGTAAGCAAAAGCTTCAGTAATTTGACTCCATTGAGTGCTTTCAGTAAACAATAGGTTTCCCTAGCAAACATCTTATTGCCTTAATTGAACCTCCTTGAGAAAGAAAACCACACACTTTGTAATGTAAATGTTAATTGTAGTAGACAATGGTTCTAGGTAAATAGCACCCCTGGACATGAAGTAAATGAAAGGAATACAGGCACTTAACAATGAAAGGTTGTTTGCACAAACAGTGCTTCAAATGTAAATAAACAAGGGTCTTCTCAATGGTCACTACTGTAGTAAAACTTTGGCACGTGTTCAGCAGCCATAATGAGAATTTACGTTAATAAAGTCTCTCAGAGTTTCTAACTGAAACTAACAGTAGTTTTACACGCTTTTCCAGTCTGAAGTCTTATAAGGTGCTGAAGCTACAAAGAAAAATGTAATGCTTTTCAAGAAAAACTGTATATATTTGGGATTTGGGATTGTCAGTAATCTAGGCCACATGGAAGATAACAGGCCATGTTAGGCATTTTCTTATTGCAACGTTTGTATTTACGTTTAATGCCTATACAAACGTTTGCTTGTTGACACGTGGAACAATGTAAGAACTTTTATGAAAAGATTACAGTGGGGACCTCCAAAGTCCCAAGGTTTCTGCTAAGTATAGTCATTTTTAGAGTAAATAAAAATGGCTGTTTAGAATGCATCTCACTGGAACTATATCAAAACAACATTTTATCACATTATTATTGTAATTAACTTTCTATAGGCTGATGATTTTATAGTTTTACTTCCACTGTGTCTACCGGCATAATTAGGCCAAGTTCCTACATAGATCATGTCAAGGGGTAAACAGCCTGATGAAGCAATAATAATGTCTGTTATATAAAGTTGCGTTTTTCAATATAATCCACCCCAAACAAGTCAAAAGGCAGTCACAAGACTGAGAATCTGACACGAAGGGCAGGCGGAAACTTTTTGGAACTGCTTTCTACTAGCTTTCCTTAAATATTGAAAATCTTAACCAAAGAAGAAACTTGAACTTAATTATGGCCAAATTAAACAGTGGTTACAGAATTAACAGAAACAGCATGTATGCAGCAGCTACAGACCAGTTGGTGCTACCATTTGGGAGGCTGCAGATGGCTGTGGGTGGGAAATGCCTCTACTTTCTTAAGCGATGGAGATGAGTTTGGTGTGTGCGCTTGATGTTTTTTTCATACCCCCACCCCCCAACAGGGCTGTCTGTCATAGGCTGCCGGCCCGCTTTACCACTTGCCCCCGAGCGTGGGAATCGGAGCGTCCTGCCGTTCACATCTCCTGCATTCCGTTTATCGGAATCAATTAGGCAAGACAGACCCTCAGATTCCCCACCCCCTTCCCATTTTTGTCAGGTCTATATACGTCCTAATTATTTCAGTTTGGGATGCCAGAGCTGTTTCCTGGATAGACCTGATCATCCTTAAACAAAAAGAGAGGAGGCGCACACGTGGGTTGTGGCGTAAATGTCACTTTCATTTCCAATGCTAGGCGCAGAGTAAGACAGAACATTTTTTTAACACTTTGACAAGAGGGGAGGCGATCTCGTCTCCATCATGTCTTTCTGCTTCAGTAGCTTCCTCAAGGAAACCCTCTTGGAACAGAGAAGCATCTGTCCTTGTATTTTGAATAGAAGAATAAAAAATCAGCCTTCGCTGTGTTTTTTTTTTTTTGCATTTTCTCTGCTAGCTGTATGTCCTCAGTAGTTACAAATTATTAACCTTCCATTATAAACTTTTCTGAAAGTCTAATTTAATATAATTTGATATACAACCCCAGTACATGTAGTTTCCAAACACAGTCTTCAAATTTTTCAGGGGAGGGAGACCTCAGAAGTAAATAGCCTAAGTCTATATATTATGAAATCATTCTTAAACTAGATACCAGACGTCTCTACAACAGCTTTCTAAGGGGGGGGGGGACCTCGTATAAACTTTTGCCTTAAAAACTATACATGCATCTTTACTGATTAGCACTATACAATTCTCCTCCGCAGCTGTAACAACACCTCTCAAAGTAGCTGGCACCTTTCTATTTTGCCATTTGTGTGTCACTTAATTTCTTCTAATCCCACCTCTAACATAAGGAAAAAGAACAAAAACAAAAACAAAAGCAAAGTTAGATTCAATAAGTATTCCTGACCTTTCTGGTTTTTACTGTCTCTTGGTTGTAGTCTTTCATTCTCACACGCTCCCCGGCGATCTTGAAGGAGTTTTTACTTTCGGTTATCTAGCTTTATGAAGACCAATACACTCATACAGCTAGATAACCAAAGATAACAACTCGCTTCCCTCACACGCCTCTGTCTTCCTCTGGCCAGATTCCAGATCCCGCTCTCTCTGGCAGTACCGAAGAGCAGTCCTCCAGGACACTTGCCGTGCACAAGATTCCTTCTTGTATGTGAATATGACCTGGTTTCTGTTTGTGTGTGCGGCTAAAACATCCAAACGAGATCTGTTGCTTTCAAAGTTTATTCCGAACTTTTTTTTTTTCCTTTCAGCAAGTAATCTCCGGCAGCGTTAGCCAACAATTCATCTATTAATATCAGAAAATAAAACCAGCTATTAAGATGCAGCGGGCGGTTAGGAGTGTGCAGCAGCATCCGTCCCTCCACAGGCCTCTATTTGCATTGTAAATTGCTTCATTCTCACGCAAGACTCTTTAGCCTCCCTCTATAGAGATGTATAAAGCCAACGGCAATTTCCAGCGCAGGTTAAGGAGGAAGGAAAAAAAACATCCCATTCTATAGAAGAGGTGACAGCTGATTCAGGGATCTGCTCCTGATCCTTTTGGGTTAGGCACCATGAGCTTTTTACCAAGCGGTGGCAGCTTGATTGCACATATCTTGTGTGTGTGTGTTTTAGGGGGAAGATCCTCGATTTCACAGGGCTTCTAGGCTGGGGAAGAGAAGATGCCGTCTTGCTGGTGTGCTGCTGCCCCCGGTCTGAAAGAAGGAGAAAAGGGCCATCATTGGAGGGGCTTTCACAGCCAAAACGTGGACCAGCCCGGCAAGGTCAAAGGTTCGAGACCGCGGGAGACCAAGGTAATGATGATGTCATGAGAAATCTCAAGTACATGGTTATTGATATGCATCAGTGATCAGCCAACTGCCCCACGCCTCCTGCCCGAGCAGCGGCAGCGGCAGCAGCAGCAGCGGCAGCATCGCTACAAGCCCTATTTTCTCAATCAACATCTCTTCCGCTAGCACTACCAACTGCTCCAGGAAAAGCAACCCGCGGCCTTTTACCTCTTCGGTGCTACTGTAGATCGCTCTAATATCCAAAGACTGGAAGAAATCTCTCTCTAAGGACAGATAAAAGCATTTCAGATCTGGGGAACGTCTTTGCCTGCGTTTCTCTTCTGGCAGATTGCATGGGCAGACAGATGGAAGGCACTTTGCTATTGCTTAAAGCAGGGCCTTGCTTTCTGGGGCTGGGAATCAGATCTGTATTACGCAGTGAGTCGATGTGTGATTACATTGACAATTTGCTCTGGTGGTGTGTTTTTAATGGCTTCACAGCTCAGTCATGTTTTGTATCTATGTACCATGGCGATAGGGCAGCATATTTTGCTCTGTAAGTTCAAACGGAATGCTCTAAGCAGGCCGACTTCATCCTGTTTTGTTTGTTTGTTTGGTTGGTTTGTTTGTTTTAATGACTGTATAGGGTGTGTGCCTTAGAATCTGGCACAGGTAAGCACTGCAGCATTAGTTTCTACTGTTGTACACAACTCTGCTGTAATAAAAATGCTGAGCCTTTGTTTATAGTTTCAAACATCAATGTTCATACAGAAGGACAAAATACACTAGTATTCCTTATGAAATTATGAAAAAAGTATTGTTACCTCATGAAAAAGACAAAACACCTGGGTGGTAAGAGCTTAACTCCACTCCTCCTTCCCCTTCCCCACCCCACCTTTCTTGTATCTAGAGGGGACTATTGTTTTATTAATTAATTAGCCTCCTTCCTCTCTTAGGACTTTTCAAAGTGTAAATATGGTCACTTGAAAAAGCTCTTTTCTTCTCCTCCTTCGTAATGGGTAATCTATGTTTAATGCATCTATAATATGTACAGTTCTAACAGTCAGATGCCCCACAACAGAATATCTAAGGTGCAGCCCACATAAGGTGCATATCCACCCTGGGTGAACTTTACTGATTGTTTTCCAAAATTAGGAGTCCTGTTTGGTGATGTTACTGTTCTTTAAAATATATGCTACAAGCGAATGTTATCAACCTTCATATTCATTTCACACATCACTAGTTTATCACAATACTCTCATTTCTTTAGGTTGACTATTTTCCCCAATGACTAAAACACTTTCAGCATTAATATATACTCTTCCATTAATTCAGAAATTTATTCACGTTAAGACATGAGTGTGAATATGCTTACCAAATTACATACAGAGCACACATATATAAATCCAGAGAAAAGACTGACAAGTAAAGAAAACCAAAATTGCTAAGCCCCAATCTAGAGTTCAAACAATAATATTACACCAATTAAAGATACAATTTAGAAACATGGATGCCAATTTCCCTTAGATTTTTATTTACTTTTTTTTGGTGAGCATTCATGTTCTTATTATCTAGAAAAGTCTAAGTTGGGGAAATAGTATATGTATCTTTCTTATCAAATCCAATTGGTACAAGAAGTATGATCAGAAATGGCTGCATTGGGTGACATATAAAATGTACATGCAAACTACAAAGTAATTCAGAGAAACACACTCCCATAGAGTTACTGCTCCTTCTTGAACTACGAGGTCACAACATAAACTAATGGATAGAATTGAACACATCACTGAGGCACATGCCACTTTGACATTATGTAAAACCATAATGAGCTTTGCTGCCTTGGAAGATTGAGAGTATTTTGGCTTTGCTTTCCAAGACCTCGAAGCAGAATCATTAGTGATTTGACATGTACTACATAAAGCAAGCATATGATCAGATGAATTCAATTCTTTAAGTCAAAACCCTAAGGAATGCCAGATATTTTTAGAATATCTTTTTGCTTTACATATGTCTGGGTGGGGGGTGGTGAAAGTAGAGATGTGATACATGTATGTCTCTGTGTGTCAGTCCATATTTGTGTGAATTCACAAATTAGTGTGGCTACATTTCCACATTTAAAAATTAAGTGCATTTTTAGAACCCAAGTAACTATCATGAAAGCCAAGACACAGACCATTTGAAGTGCTTCTACACTTAGAAGCTACAGAAAATACTGTCTTAAAATAGCATATTCTAAAGCAGTGCCACATAGTCATATCAGCTGACTCCAGGACTGGCCCCCATGCATGCCACATGTACTGTAGATTCATTGTGAGAGCTCCAAAAAGTGAAAATGGCTAACATAATGATTATGGGCAGTCTGCTCATTAGCCATATAGCCAATCAAATATTTTACCTCTCTATCCTCTTTCAAGGTATGGAGAAATAAAAGATATATAGCAAGGCTTAGTACTGAACACCTGATTATTTTGAATATTGCCAACGTCCATACCATGGTTTATCATATACAGTTCAAGGACTCTATTATTACTTGGGATTTGAAACAGTTGAAACAATTGTGCTGATTCCCAGAAATGCCTGCCATGCATTGTTATGAGCAACTATTAACACCTACATGTTTATATTTCAGATATTTCTGTTTTTCAGAAAGCTATTTATCTGAGCTACAGAATACCCTTTTTGAAATCTGCATATTGAAGGATGTACTGAATTCAAATGGCTTGCTTGCTCATTCTCTAATAAATTCCCATTAATGGCCAGTAGATTAGGACATGATTGTCATGCTTGTTTTCTCATCTTTTTATAGGTCTCCAGATGGCTGAAACATGAATTGAAGCATCCTGGTTTTCTTGGGAATAAACAATCTCTGCTTAAGTCAGAAGTGAAAAGTTATGATTTTCCACATATTTGGATCAGACTCATGCTATTCCATAAATGCAAATAATCAGGTTTGCTACTAATATTTAGAATACCTCTCTGAATCCTATTCAGACTACTGCATGGTATATAAAAAATTGTCCTATTACTGAAATCCCTTTTTAACACTGAGTTTATAGATTCTTACGTGTGTAAACCACAGTCCACTAATACAGTCAAGACTACCATTTTCTACATAAAAGCCATTTAATTTACAGTGATTTGTATAGTTCAGGCAAGGTACTTGTCTGGCTTACTTTCTAAAAAAAGTGTCCTATTATGTCTTCTGTATCCCGAATTTCATTTTTTATAGGCAGTTACAGGTTATGTTTGCATTATCCTTGATATATAGTATACAAAGGCTACATACAGGGGAAAAAACTGCACATATGGAAACTTAGATTTTTCTGGAACTGTACCTATTGCATGAACTGGGACATATGCAATACACTACAGACCTACCACCCAGCAAATGATATTCTATTTGGACTTTGTACGTCATCTTTATTTTACCAAATGTAAAAATTTAAATTACCTTTGGCTGGTTGTATTGTCTATTCATTTTATGCTTCTTTGTAGTCTCTTCTGAAAAACAGTCAAGAAAACAAATAATCACAGTTTTAATATATACATATATCTATATAATCATGTTTAGATTTGGCTTCATTTTAAAGTATCACAATTACCATGATCCCTTTAAATGCCAAGAGATTCCAAAAAACCGCAGTACAATGTATGCTGGGCTTCAGCACCCACAGGGTTAAATATGCTAATTTGCATTTAAATGGAGACATGCATGATAATGGGAATGCAAAATATGCAGAATCTGGAGGGGTTTAGGAAATTAATTTTTTTCTTTCTTCTTTTCTTTTATTTTTAGCTTGGAAGAAGAGGGACTCTTAAAAAACATTAGGGATTTGAACACTATAACCTGCCATACAAAAGACGAAGGAGAGTTCTTCCATGTAAGAATTTCAAGACTGGAACAAAGTCGTATTTTCTAAATGTTTAAGGAACTAGATTTCCAGGCCTTTCAAACAATGGGAATCCCTAGATAAATATCTAATCCATTAGAAAGATGCAAATAGTTTACTGTAAGGCCACTGCACGGTGAGATGTGCATTCATATCTATGGCTCCTGATTGGCTATTTCCTTCAGTAAATCAATGAATAATGTAAAACCTGATTGCTGTAAAGTGGTGGATTTTTTTATTCCCTTCCCCCATTCCTCCACGACTCAATATATTAAAGAAGTCTTACTCTCTCGAAAATAGGTTGCGTTTCTTTTATGATTTTTTTTTAATGCTTATTGTTATTTTGGAGTAGTGGGGTGGGGCTACTGGTTTTGCAAAATGAAAGTACTCCACTGGTTCAATTATGCTGACTATGGATGGGAGCTCCTTTCCCGAGACAGGGCCCTAATTACTTGTGGCAAGGTGGGGAAGAAGGGTGCTGGGAAGAGTTGGGCACCAGAAGAGGGAGGAAACTGGATCCGACCCTGCCATTCTGGGCCCAAGGCAGCCACGGCTCCAAAAGAGCCTCCGGCCATGGCCGTGACTTGACAGGGCCTCCGGTCTAACTTCTGATCAATACCACTGCTGCCCTGACCCCATAAGACAGTCCCCCATTCAAGCAGGGCCGGTACATTTGCAAGAGAAAACGCCGCAGACACCTATGCAAATACAGTTCCCACCTCCCCGTGTTCCCTCAGACAATTCCAGGCCACCGAAGGAAGGTCTTGCCTCCCTCCGCGGGGTCTGGGCTCCAGTCAAACTGCAGGGACCGGGATCCGCTCAGATACCAGAAGCATCTGAAGCTGAAATGCTCCAAGTCCCAATAACTAACCATGGTAGCTGTTATCTTGATGAATCTGAACTTAGGATAACCCTGTAAAGCGGCCTCTCGGCTCCCAGAATTCAAAAGGCAAGAGAAAGAGAAAGTGGAAATCCATTAGGTCTAGTTAGCTAGTGTACATAAAGTTTACACCAGAATCCAGTCAGAGCCTCACTTCGTTGCCAGGTGATTGCAACTTTGAGGTGGTTAAAAGATTTATTCAACAAAATGCAAATCCTGAATCCAGGAACGCAAAATACGATTGTACTTAGCTCTAGGTTTATAAGAAAAAAGTCCCCCCACCAACAACACAAAATTACATACAAAATTCCCCTTTCCCATGTGAAAATTTCCTGGCATCTCTCTGCAATTGGGGGTCAGACCGCTGGATAATTAACAGTTCTGGCTCAGACAACTCAAGAGATCAACAGGTTTAGCATCCGAGACTCACAATCAATTAGCTGAAGCAAAGCCCCGGACTGGCCCGCGGAGCGACCCGCAGCGGGGCTCTGCGGTCACCGGATGGAGGACGAGGTGAGGAGCGCGGGCGTGGGGCTGCAGCGGGCTGTTGGCCCTGTGCCGCCGACCGAGTTGCCGCCTGCGGGCCGCGACGGTACTCACTTGCTCTCCTCCCTGCGCGAGGCAGTGTTGCCCCCCAAATCCAGCTGAGCAGGAATCGAGGCGCTGGCCAGAAGACTAGATCCAGAGTCAGTCACACACAGGGCAGCCGCAGTGCAAAAGCATGCTCCTTTCGGCGTCTCAAAAAAAGAAAAAAAAATTTTTTTTTCAGATCATTCCTCTCCTTAGCACATTTAAAACTGCCGCTCAATTCCACACGGTGATTCTTGCTTGATTGCGTCTAAAATAGTTTAAACGGATCTTCCCTTCTTGGGAGAGAGAGAAGGACGCAAAAGACGAAGGAAGAAAAAAGCCAACTTTTCCCCCCCACTCCAGGCACTTGCTCCCTGAGCCTCGGAGTGGAGAGTGAAGTGGTGTGTGCGAGGCTCGGCAAGTTTTTGGGGGGGCTGTCCAAGGTCTAGTCCAGCCCCCTCTGCCGAGGAGGACGTGCTCTGAAACTCAACCAATTTCCCCACTGCTTTTGTTACTGATGAACTGAAGCCCTATTGTTCATCCATTGCCACGGTCTTTTTCAGTCCCCACACTACGTTCTGCGTTGCCAGAGATAATGAATTTGCACCCAAACCTCTCATAGTCCCCTCCTGACAGACGGAACAAATTAGAAATGTCTCGTCTGAAGGAGGGCAATGGCTACATTTTCCTATTGTAGGATGCAAAGCACACATTTCTTTGGAAACTTCTTTTGCCTTTTCTATCTTTTATTTTCTCCTCTCCCCCCCACCCCCGTTTCTATTTTCCTCTTGATTTCTTTAGACTTTCTCTCCCTCTCTCTTCTTAAAGAATAGGCCTGTCTTGTTTTTCCAATGCACCATTTTATGTAACTTGTGGATCTTTTCTACCTTCCTTCTTTCCTCTCCTTCTTTTTTTTAAGGACTCCCTTTGCAATTTTATTTACAAACTTGGAGAATGACCTTTTGACTTGCGGACTTTAAAAAAAAAAAAAAAGAAAGGTCTTTTGGTTCAAGTCCCCTTTCCTCACTCCTCCTTCTCTTTTTGTTGTGGTCGTCAAATGTGTTTGGCTGAAGACAAGCAATACATTATAAGGATTTTTATTCTTTAAACTCCAGAGCTATTCAAAAGGTACCAGGGACGCGCCATAGGGGTTATCTATTTGAGGGGGAAGAAAAAGCGCGCGCGCGCGCGTGTGTGTGTGTGTGTGTGTGTGTGTGTGTGTTCGTGTTCGTTCCAGGAAAAGAGGCAAAGAGATGTGGGAGGGTGTGGGTGGGAGTGTGCAGGGAGAGAAGGGTGGGGGCAAAGTGGGCCTCCTGGAACACGAGCCGGGAGGCTGTCAGGGGTGTAGGCACGAGAGGGAGGGTGCAAGAATCCGTCTCGCCGAGGGCGGCTTGCACCCCTGGGCCTGCTTGCGCTCCCAGCCGGCCGCAGCCTGGGCGCGGGTGTCTGCGCGCGCGGGCACTTGGTCCGAGCCTGCGCGCGTGCGACCGGGGGCGGAACGGGGGCTATAAAAATTCAGGCGAGTGGCCCGTATGTAAATGCGGCCCGGGGGCTGGGGGGGGGGGGGCAGAAAGGAGGTGGTAATGAGAGCCGCCGGCGCAAAGACCCGCCGGCTGCCCCCAGCTTTCCCGCCAAGTGCAGCCGGAGGACAGACAGCCATGCGTGTCCTTGGCGGGAGGGCCCCCGCCCGCCGCGCGCGCCCGCCCCCCGCGCACACGCATACACTCCCCTCGAAGGCGTGGGGCCCGGTAGCCACGAGCGTGTCAGGAAAACAAAGCTAAGGTTGCGAGGTGAAACGAAGAAACGGCAGCTGTGGCGGCCAAGGGCAGGACTGGGAAGCCGACACCGCGTCCTCCGGCGCCCCTTCCTCGCCAGCCAACGGCTCTGCCCTCAGCCCGGGGCTCCACACGGCCCCGGCCCAGAAGAGGCCGAGGATCGTTTTTTAGCTGCCTAGGAATGGGGAGCGAGCAGAAGCGGGGGCGGATGTGCACTGGGAGGTGCCAGTGGCTCCCGCCCGGTGCGCAGGCACGCACACGCCGGCGCGCGGTGCTGGGTGAGGGGCGGGGGTGGGGAGTAGTGTGAAGGCCTCCCTGCCGGGTAGCGGAGAGTCGCTACCTCCTCGCCGAGACTGCTGAGCTCCAAGATAAAAACACACCAGGCTGAATCCGGCGAGGCAGCGCCCCAGGCTGCGACCACGGAATGGCTTACACCTCAAAAGCCCTCCTCCCACACAATGTAATAGGAAAGGCCTGGCTGTTCAGAGAGAGAGCCTTCTCTGACCAGCACACCCTGCCTCCCCAAATGGGTGAAACTCGAACTCCAGCCCAGGATCTCTGGCTGAGATGGCCCCGCAGATAAATCCCAGAGGCGGTCTCGGAGAATCGCCCATCTCTCTCTCATCTCGCTCGCAGCCCCTGCCTTGATGCTCACCAGCCCAAGGACCCCTTTAAAACACACACACACACACACACGCACACGCACGCACACTTCATCACATTACAACGCAGGCTAACAGCATGCCTGTTAATGAAGCTGACGCGCTTAATGAGTGCACAGGTAAATAGGTACCAAAAAGAGAAGCTCCCACCAGTCGGCTGGGCGATTTACCTCTCCCTACTGGAAACACGTGTAGCTTATCATGTTTTAGGAATGATTTGCTGTTGTCTGAGGTCGCCCCCTCTTCTTGTTGTGGAGAGAAGCAAAAAAAAAAAAAAAAAAAAAAAAAACCGCAAAAAGAAACGAAAAAAACAAACAAAAAATTATGTTCCATTGTCAGAGTCTTCTTTCTGATAAGCTACCTGAGCATTGGTCTTATAACATTTGGGGATCTGATCTGGTTTGTTATCTGTTGATTTTGGTTTGTTGTTTTTGAGTGTGCTGTTTTTCTGAGGGAAGCAAAAGAACGTGTATTTGGTGGGGTTGGAGGCGCAAGACAAGAGCTTGTGTGTGCGGCCGGAAGGCTGGAGAGTCTGGAAGCCAGGCAGTGGCGAAAGAAGACGGAGTCTCGTCCTCCCCGGGGTCGGGACGGGGCCCGTTGGCCTCCTCCGGCCTGGGCTTGGCTACTGCCGCTGCCGCCGCCCGCACTAGCGGGCTCCGCCGGCTGCCGCTCCGTGTTTTCCCCCATCCCGGCTTCACGTTCAAGGTTTAGCTGCGAGGTCACGTCCATTGACGTCAGCTCCCTGTCTCCCTCTACGTCCGGCTACATTTACATACATCAAGGAAATTAGGGCATTAAAAAAATATGCAAATCCTGCGCGGAGAGGAGCCGGTGCATTCCTGGCGCGATCGCCTTTTATTGAAGCTTTTAATTAAAGGGGCCAGTTGGCGAGCCCCTGAAACAACCGCCAAAACCCCCAAAAGAGAAAAATAAACGCTGTAGCCTTCGGGAACGGTTGTTTCGGCTCCTGTTCTGTGGGCGGCTGAGGACCGCCGGCTGCCGGGCTCGGAGAAGAACAGGTTAGAGGAGGCAGCTCCAGCCCATGCATAATCAGGGCTCCGCGGCGCCTCCATTCTTTCCTCCTCCTCCTCCTCCTCCTCTCCTCCTCCTCCTCCTCCACCTCTCCTCCTCCTCCTCCTGCTCCCGCTCCTGTTGGTTCCAGCGTGTATTATTTTTAATACTGATGCATATGTAAAGATATATTTGCATTTTTTAATTCGCGAAAAGTTCAGATTGTATCGTTTTATTGATTCTCCCCTCCGTTCCTTTTTTTTGCTATCTTACTATGTCTCTCTGTCTTTCTTGTCCCTTTCTGTCTGTATTTTTTGGCGAGTGTCTGCTGCTGTCTCTTGGTAGATAATATGCACAGTTGCCTCTCTGCTTCTGTGTATTTAAGGCTCCAAATATGCACATCTGTCATGTATGTAATGCCAGCTGTATAACCTCCTGCTTTGGTCATAAAAGAAAAGACACATTTTTTTTTTTTTTCTTTCCTGACATACCCCCTTGGTAGGCTGTAATGTCCATCGCTGAAGGCTCTAAGTTTGATTATCTAATTAACTTCATATTAGCAAAAACACAGTTCGGGCCAGTGTGTTTGAGATAATGTATGTAAAAAGGGAAGTGACTCCAAAGATTCTAAAGAATTTTTGTGCTGATTGCCTGAGAGTTGCGGCATTCGCTACCCTATAGCCTTATAGCATTTCTTACTGTAAAAAAAATTATTTTAAAATGTGTAGACACAGCAACGGACAGCCTTCTGCAAGGAAGACATTTTCAACCATGTTGTATGTTGTACCTTATCTGCTACACTCAAAATTTACTGAGTTTCATTTTTATCTCATGTGACTGGAAACAGGCACATTATCTCGATTGAAAAGCATCCTTAATTCCTGATTTTGAAATGAAAACAAATGAACAAAACAACTGACTATATTAAGTCAGTTGATTTACCCTAAAATATACAGGCCTTGAGTTAGATTTCAAGCAATGGTAATCTCGTTCATAGGGTCAGATTTTCCTTCCTGGCAACGTATCTATTCAGCACAATGGCTTTTGGAAATATATATGTATGAAGTCCACTTTTAAGATTCCCCCAAAGCTATCATTTTTAAAAGACTGAATCCATAATTGCATAGCCACCAAGAACAGCAAGTATGCACACATGCAGCTTATTCAATTAAACAAATCCAAGTACATGCACAGGTAATTAGTTGTCTTATGAATAACTTACCTGCACAGATACTCAGGGCAAGACTCGGCCCTCCCCAATGGCTTTCATGTATAAATATTCAGATGTATTTTCTCCCATTTTAAACCTACAGCTGTATGCCATCTTTCATGCTGGACTATCCAGCATCCATTTTTAGTACCCTTAATTCTTATGGCATTTCCAGCCTTACCTCTGGCTGTAGTTTTTCCAACCCTACACCAAAGTGCTCATATGATATGTCACCCAATAAAAAGTGGTCAGATGGCTACACGTAAAACATTAAAAAACGGAAACACACTCATCCTTTAGGTTTGCCCTTACCTTGCCATACATAGCAAGATTGCCTTTCCTAAAGTACGTTTTCAGCACATTTTATGAATAGTTGCAGAATTTCACAACTGGTTGCAGAATTGCCGGTTTCTGGGGGGCACCTGGCTGAGCGAAACAATTCGGCAGGTTAAATGTCTCTTCCAGTTTGGCTGCAGTTCAATCGTGCGTGGCGGTTTGTTCCTGCCTAGACTCTCTAACATACCTGCCTGCCTTTATGCAGGGAACAGGACAAATACACCGCCACGTTTCAGGGCGTAGAGTGGCGGTGCATATATTTAGATGGTACTAGCAAGGAATGTGTGCATGTACGGATGTCTGTGCATGCATGTGTGTACAGACGTGTGTGTGCGTGCGCGCGCGCGCTGTGTGACAAGGGACACAGAGAGGTACACCTCTTATCTCTGATCTCTCAGTAATCTCCTTTTCTGTTTCTAATCTCCCTTATTGGCTCATGGTAGTAACCTGAAGCATCTGAACCGTCACCGTCACTGCCGTGCGCGCGCTGTGGCTTACCCCGGGGGCCGGTGGCTCGGTGGCTCGCTGGTTCAGTGGGTGTTGTGGCGGAGGGTGGGTAGCGCCGCTGCCGCCGCCGCCGCGGGTCCGGGTGCTCTGTCCCAGCCCGGCAGCCGAGCGCGCGGTGCCGGAGCCCCCTCCCACCCCGCCCTCACCCCCATCCTCCCCTCCTCTACCCTCTGCGCCTCCCCCCACTCCGCCCCGCATTACCATATGGAGGCCGAGTCCCTGCGAATCACAGCAGCAGCGGGCGGCATTTGAATAAGCCCCGCAACCTCGGGCAGACCCCAACTCCTCCACAAGCTGCGTGCCCTGCATCTAGGGCCACCACTCCGTCCGGTAACCTGGCAGCGGCCGACACCTCCCCAAAGTGTCCAGGCCTCCCACTTGCTACTTTTATATTAACTTGACTGATAGGATCAGGCGATAAATGGGGTGTGGGGGGGGGGCGGAAACCGAGAGAGATACACACAACATAGAAGAAAGGGAGCGGAATGGGGGGGGTGGAGAAAAGAAGGGAAGGGAGAGGAAAGAGGAAAGGAGCTGTGGTGGTGAGGGTGGAGGGTGGGATGACAAGGACAGAAAGGAAGACAGAGGCAAAGGAAAGTGGGAGAAAACAGAAAAGAGAGCCCAAAGGGTTGGGTGAATAAAAGTAAAATGGGGAGGCAGTGGGGAAAAGATGGGAGGGGGGAAGATACCCAAATATCTGATTTTGGACTTTCCAAGCTAAAAATATCACCTCACTAAACTTCAGAACCTCCAATTAGACACGTGTTTCTCCCCCCTCCCACATAACCAAATGATTAATTTGCCCTCTCAGTATCAGAAATAATTGTTTAGAATTGTATAACAGATATAGATTTAACATAAAGGAGTCAATTTTGTGAAACATAGCAAAAGGCATGACATTTAAAGATGATGTTGGCCACCTCTTGTTAAAAAATTAAGGCTTCCCTTGAATACTTAGACACCTGCCCAGCCTTGTCCTCCAAGATAGTGAGACCAAGGCCCAGAGTCAGGAAGAAGACGTGTTCCAAAATATTTTGGACTTTAAGAATTTTTCTATCATCCTCTTTGATATTTGATTGATACATTTTTTCCTCTTCACCAAATGATTGCGTTTATCAAAAAATATAGATCAAGTGTGGGATTTTAAAATTTTTTACTGCAAAATGTTCCCACATTTTAAAAGAAGATAGGGCTTTTAAACGTTAGTTTAAATATATAGCCAGTTCCATTTTGAATGCTAACTCAGTAACTCGAAGTTCTGAATTTGGCGTTTTCAGTGCGGTTCCCCCTTACTATCTACAAATCAGAACAGTGATTTTCCTGTATAAAACATCAGAATCATAAGAAAATCTCCAGTTACCTATAGGATGTACCCAGTGTAAATATTCCTTTCAGTATTCATAAACCAAACCTTCTCCTTTTGAGACACACACAAAAAAAACCGCTTCTGATTAATAATCTCTTACGCGGCACACCGAGGCCGAGGACGAAGGCAGGGAACCGCAGGACGCCAGAGAAGGGCGCAGAATTCTCAATACCTAGAATTTCAATACAGAGCCCAAAGACGTGCTAACTACTAGGTTTCCGAAGGGGAATAATATTTGGCAAGCGATGCTTTGAGAGAAGACAACCACATACAAATACTGACTCCTTCCTGGGCCAGGGGAGGGGGGCGGTCGCGATTACCCGGCATTTCTGCGTGCAGATGTGTGTACAAGATGGTATGTAGATCGCGCATGTGGCCAGGCCCAGGTTTCTTTCTTTTTCTTCTTTTTTTGAGGCAAGAAGTTGAAACCAATCCACTCTTTGTGTGGCTAGCTCCCACGAAGCTGGGATTTCAACCTCTTATTTTTAAAGCCACTGTAGAGCCCCGGTTGAATCTCCCGGCTCAGGATTCTACCAAGACGCTCCCTATGCCCGGTCGCTGCCCACAGCACGTGAAGAGAAGAGAAAGGAGGGAGAATTGGTGGCTTCAAGCCGCTTCCGTCGGGGCCCCGCGTTGCTCCCCAACAACCCCCCACTCTCCTCTTTCTCTCCCCCAAGGCGCTCCCTTAGGCCGGCCAGTGTCGCTGCGGTCGTGACCAGGTGAGCGAGAGGAGAGTCCCAGGTGGGTAACGGCCCTCTCTCGGGAGCTCTGGTAGGTCTGTGAACCTGCCTGGCGCGACAGGCTGAGTGGCGCTGGGGGCCAGCGCGGGGCTCCTGGCTCGGGCCAGCAGGGGAACAGCGACACCTACTGGCTACGCGGGCACCGCGTCGTGGCCGTCGGGGCGGCCCTGGGCTGGGGGTGCTCGTCTGCGTGGGCTTGGGAGGCCACAGGAATCTGCGCCCAGGGCTCGTCCTGCCCCTCTAGGCCTCGCCTGCCCCCAGGAAGACAAAGCCTCAGCTTCTAGAGACTCCTCGGGGGGTTGTAGGATGAGACTGAACAATCACGCGGGCACACACGCTTCCCAGCCCGAGGTTCTTTCTTCTGAGTACCGAAGGGACCCGCAGTGCAGTTGGCCACCGTTTCCTAGTTTTATGAGAGACTCAGACTGAGGTTGGAACCCTGACCTCTTCGGGTTCATGACCCAGGCCTCTTCTCCACCACCCCCATTTCATTGCTGACTAAAGATGATATCTTTGCAAATGAGGAACCTAGGAGAGTTCATTATCCTCCCTTAAGAGGAGAAATGTGCGAGTCAAGGACACAGGCTCACAGTCAGTGGCTGGCACTCAGACCAGCCTAGCCTTCATGCTCGCCAGCCCCGCGCGCCTTAAGCGCGCTGTCACCGTTGCCGGGGATAGAGATTGGGTGGTTTTTCTTTAAGGATTATGATCTTCTTAATTACGCCGGAAGTAAAGGCAAATTTGGGGTGATGGCGATATTTCGAGACCTAAGGGCACATACAGATTCTAAAAATGTAAATGTAAATGCTTCGATTGTTGGCTTTGGTTGGGAAGGTTGGGAGAGGGTGCCACGGGATGGCGAGGCCTGAGGAAAACCTAGGAAGTAGGAGGCCAGAAAGAAACCAATTCACGTATTCCAGACTTACTTTCTCTTATCAGTCTTTTCTGTTCAAGCAGAAAAGCCATTTCCTGTGAAAAGGAGGTGGTCCCAGCAATGGGTGGAGGAAAGAGGGATCTTAGGCTCCTTTTCTCCCTCAGATACCTCCTATTTCCCGTGTTTGGTTCTGAGTCTCACCTGGGCCTAAGAAACCTGATTTCGTGTGATTCGGGTGTTAACTTGCTTGAGTATTAAAAAATATATTTCTTCTCCTGAAAGATTGGGGTATCTGAACTAATATGAATCCTTGAGATTTTTCCATTGAAAATAATACTCATTAAAATCCCAGAATTAAAAAAAAAAAACTTTTCATAGAAAGTTCGAGTTCATCTTGGAAATTATTTTACTTAACTTTAGATACTGATTGAAACTAGGGTCTAAAGTGATTTGAGGGGTGCCTGGATGGTTCAGCAGGTAGAGCATGGGACTCTTGAATCTCAGGGTGGTGAGTTCAAGCCCCATATTGGGAACGGAGACTACTTTAATAAATAAATAAATAAATAAGCAAGCAAGCAAAGTTGAATAAGGTGAAATTAAGAATAAATAAAGTGTTTTGAGGAAAAGGGGGAAAGGACTCTTGTTAGGGCTAAATTTTTGTCTGCATTATCTACAATTGCAACGTTTGCTAATTCTGTTTTGTTTAAATAAGGTTGGAATCTCTTAGTGCCCCTAGAGTCAAGAGTCTTAGAACCAATTTCTTCCTTTTTTTTTTTTATTAAAAAAGTCTAAAATGCTCTAGAAGCCTGCCCCTCAACTATTTGCAAGTATTTTCTTCTTCTTTTTAAAAATTATCCTGCAAGTCTCTCTGAATGTATTCTGATAATATGTGAATTCACATCTCAGAGCAGGCCCTTAGCAGTTTGTATGATGTATAATAAAACCTGTATTACTAATAATGAATAAAATAGAGCTATATCTTAATGGCATTTCTCTCAATGAGTCCTGCACCCCACTGCATATCAAAGTCAACTTTCTCATTGTAAAATGGAAACCTTCACCAAAAAAAGAAAATGATTACAGGAAAATTAAATTACACGGGCACACGACAAGCACCCATCAACCAAACCCAGTTCAGAGGTCTCTGTGTATTGAAAGCAATTTGGCAAATTCAGGGATTGAAATGTTTTCCTTTCTTGGGAAGCATTAGGTTTCTAGAATGTAGCTTCATTTGTGACTTGAAAATCTTAGCTAGAATAATTTTTCATTGTTGCTTGATATTCTTTGGTTTTATTGACATCTAAAAATTGTTAATTTATTATTAAAGAAAATAAAAGAAATAGAACTTATGTGTCAAAATGGTGGAATTTCTCTGTATACCTAATCACCCCCAAAGCATAATCATGTTAAACCCCAATTAAATTCGGAACAGAAAATTAGGCCAGCGAAATTGTTTCTTATTCCACAAGAAATGTGAATATATGCATACCATTATATTATATGTAATGTAATATACAGATATATACAGATATATATCCATGGGTTTTACAGTGATGTGTATGTGAACTAAAGGTGGAGATGAGGCTTCTTATTCTATTTAGGTCTTCCTTAATATATTTCTCTTTTAATTCCTCTTTCTTAGCAAGAAAATTAAGGAATGAAGACAGGCTAAGCTATCATTAGACTGTATCTGTGTTCCTTTGTCACACCTGCCCTCCTCAGGGCTCGCCTGGGAGGAGGTGTGTGTGTGTGTGTGTGTGTGTGTGTGTACTTCCTTCCCTGCTTGTTAAGGAGCATGAAGGAAGAAAGGGATGCAAGGATGAGAATATTGTTCAGAAAGGCACATCATTGCATGTGAAAAAGAGACAGTTACATTAGAAACCCCACTAAATCCCAGCTATTTGGTTATCTGGGGAGGGGAGGCTTGTGTGTGGTAGCTGGCAGGCTGATTGCAAAAAATTGTTTTGGGGAGAGGAGAGGCTCCCTGCCTTGGGAGTGGCCTCCCTTTTAGCTTTGGTGAAATCCACAGGGGCTCAATGACGTTTGGTTACAGGGAGTATAGCTCCAAGGACACCTGTGTGCATCTGGTTGGAGACGTGTGTGTGTGTGTGTATGTGTGTGTGTGTGTGTGTGTGTGTGTAGGGAAGAAGCAGGTGCTTCATCACAAATACCTTTGAAAATATATTGATCCTAAAATTCTGCCATGTCATCAATTGGTGTCAGGCACCAAGGTCACTAACATGTCCCAGGTTCACTCATGGACCGCGACATTATTGCTTTTGATGGTATGAATATGGCTTCTTTCATGTCTTTGGTTCTTTATGGTACTTCCTTAGAGTGGGGCGAGGCTCTAGCTTCCCCCTCCTCCCTTCTTCTTCCCCGCAAACAAAACCATTCTACCACTTGAGCCATCTGCCGCAGGTGTAATGGATGGCAGGGTGCCGACCTAACCACACTTCAGTCTCTTCTAGGTCGTCACCGCTCTGCACCAAACAAATGAGTCCTGTTTCGCCACTAGGGTGCCGAGGTGGATGGTGGATGCCGGCCCCCGCCCCTGGCAGCGTTCAGCGCTTAGAAACCAGAGCCAGCTGACAACACACGAAACACACAGGCACAGAGAAAACGCCGAGCCAACGCGCGCTCCCTCTGTCCCCTCCCTCTGCTCTCTGTACACAGGGAGGGCACGTACACACTCTTTACACATTTAAAAGCCCTCGCGACTATGAATTCTTGGTTACTTATGATAGCCTTCCCGACTGCACATAGCCCCTGGTGTGTATATGTGTGTGTGTGTGTGTGTGTGAGTGTGCGCGCGCGAGCGAGCGCGAATGTGCGTGTGTGTTTAAAACGCTTATTGGTAGGTAATCAGCAGCTAATCAGACATAGTAATCCAATAATATTTTTGAATACATACAATTTTTCGTTAAGGGTAATTTTTTTAAAGGAAAAAAAGAAAACTATCAATTCCTTGCGCAAATCTCTGGTTCCCAATTTAGGTTCCAGGGAACCGCAGAGCTGCGCAGTCCCCTCCTTGCCAAACTTTCCCTTTCTGAGGTTTGAACGAGGCGCAGATTGTCACTTCATGACAGAGCAGGATCTCATTTGCACGCAAATGTGTAAAAGAAGGAGCTGTGGGACCGCGCAGCACAGAGTGGGAAATTGGGTAGCTGGAAACCTCCCGTGGTCGCCTGGAACCCTGGCAGGACGCACGGGGTGCCCCAGGGCAAGAAGCCGGCGTCCAACCTCCCAGGCGCGCACCACATCCTCTTGGCTCCCGCCCTCGGACTGGAACCCTGCCCGCCGCCCCCACCCTCGCCCGCCTGCCCTCACCCCACCTCCATTTTCATCATTATTTGGGTAGCCCCAGGTAATGGTGCCCGTCTCTCGGGCCTGGGCTACGGGGGAAGGCTGGACCCTGCCTGGAATCGAACTCCGCTGTTCCCAGGGTACTTACCTCGAGCGAGGCCCTGGCAAATGGTGGCCCAGAAGCGTCAAGTTTCCTCTCCCAGCCGTTGTGCCAGATTCCCCTCCTGCCTGCCGCTCCTCTCGGCAGGCTGGTCTCTCCCTCCCTCTCTCTCTCTCTCTCTCCCTCTCTCTCTCTCTCTGTCACACACGAGGATTACTTGTGACTTTTAGAGGCAAAAGCTTGCTTATTCAGAAGAGAAAGGGAGGGGGGAGACGGAAGGGAGGCGGGAGGGAGGAGAGGGGGAGAGAGAAATAGGATGGAGGATGAAGAGGAGGTGGAGAATCGGAGGTAGTGAAGGCGTAGGTAGAGGAGGAGGAGGAAGAGGAGGAGGTGGAGGGATGGGAGGGGTAGGGTGGAGTAACCGAAGATGGGCTGGGATGGGACGCGAGGGATAAATTGCTCCCCACCCAGCTGCAGTGCGACGCCCCCAGCGTCCCGGGGGAGCCGGTGCGTCAGATCGCGGCTGGCCGAGGCGGGGCAGTACAAAAGCGCCGCGGGACCCCCTTCGCAGGCTTCTACCCAAGCCGACTGAGCGCCGGAGGCCGCTCCACGCTTAAGCTCGGACCGCGGAGGGCTCTCCTTCGCCCGGACAGGGGTGGCTGTCTAGGGGCTCCAAGCTCCACGGAACTTTGATTTCATTCTTGGGCGCCTAGCCATCTTCGCCTGCGTCTCAGACAAGAAATGGAAGCCCGCGCAGTCCCCGCGCGTCCTCACCCTGATCTCCGGCGCCCACCTTAGCCATAGCCCCTGGTGCGGGCGACGCTCACACGGGCGGCTTCCCCATCGCCCAGGCTCAGCCTCAGTCCTGCGTCTCTGTTCACAACTGGGGCAACCCCCTCAGCTTACTTTTACGGAGGGGCGTGTGTGTGTGAGTGTGTGTGTGTGTGTGTGTGTGTGTGTGTGTGTGTGTGTTTAGCGCGCGCACACTCCAGGCTAGAAAGAAGGTGAAATCCTGGCACGAAAAAGTAGCTTCGGTCTCCTGCAGCTTGGAGACCACGACCAAGTCCGATCATATCCAGTATTTGAGATTCAGCAGCAAGGACCAAGGCGGGAGCTCACCGGATCATTTCAACCGAGTTTCTATGTAGCAAGGATTGTTTGTTGTTGTTATTATTAAATACGAAAATAGGCTTTAAAAAAAAAAAGTTGCATAGAAGGAAGGGGGACATTTTAGCAATTATCAGGAACCAAAAGTTGTTGAAATGGTTTTCTTGGATAAGAGCATCTATAATGGATAAAGGTGGAAGGCTCAGACTGGTACAAAACCGTTTTATTACGTGACGGGATTAAAAAATAGGAGCATGCTTTTTCGGCACAGACGACCCATTAGTTCTGTTAAATGCATTAAGCCAGCCCAATGGAATGATTACATGGCAGCGTTTAATGTACAAATATGGGGATAGTACAGAGGTGCGCACAAGCGTTCCTAGAATTCTCTGGGCACACACACACACACACACACACACTTATAGAGAAAAGTTTAAACACCAGCAGCCTAAACTCATGAAAAAGTATATTTTCTCAAACTATTCCTCAGATAAGGTAATTATCCTCTGCATTTCCTTGCTGACCTGTAGCTGCGACGTTACAGTTATAGAATACGCTACCGGGATCGACATAATTCTGCTTACATTTATCGTGGGTGGCACGTCATAAAATGCCAGAGGGGGAGGGGAAACCTTGAGGGGCGGGGAGAAGAAGGCTTTTATTAACAATTATATTCTGCCATAGCAGTTTAATTTAAATAACAGCAATGATGTCACGGTAACCATCCTCCTTCTCCCACTGCAGTGGATGGTTTGGTGAGCAATGCATTTGTATATTTAGTTAAGGATTATTATTGCCATAGACTTGTAGACCTATTCTGTGGCATAAAAAAGTCCCTGAATGTTAAACTGCTCAACATTTGGCATGTTTTAGAACCCATTTACCTGCCGGATATCATTCAAGAATAAGAATGGTAAAATATTGCTAGTGTGTGCCCACCCCAGTTTTGAAGGAAAATGGAACAAACGAAGTTGTTCTTTAAAAATTGTTCGTTGTAGGCAAATGAAATTACTTCCCCTCAGCAAAAGGAGCCGGTGTGCAATCTGTTAATTACAGACCGTATTTTACCAATCCAAAGTGGAGTTGGAAAAATTCTTTTGGAGAGCCGTGATAGGAGAGAAAGTAGGAAGCACGCAGACCCCAGCCCAGCCTGCCCCACTGGGTCGCTACGCTACGAGCGCACACCGCGCACATCAGCACCCCGGTCCTCGCGCACCCGCGCGGTTTGGAGCTTGTTTTCTGAGGGTGAGAGTGCAGTCTCCGTGGATCAGTAGCACATTTACAAGTGGGTAATTGTATAAGGGCAACGTTCAGGCTAGAGTACAGTGGTATGATGGAGAAAGAAGTCATTTTTTCATTATTTAACAATTGCTTAATAATTAAACTGCTCTGCTTATTGAATACACTTTTACAGAACGTGCTTCTTTCTTTGAAATTATTAGCTGCTGTTTGCTTCTAATCCTGAGGCCTCAGGATTAGGGTCCCCAGAGGAAGGGGAGGGGGATCAACAAGGTGCAGCTCTGAAATACAGAACAATTAAGGTAAAAGAAACTAACGGATTATCTGATAGGTAGAAGATGACAAAAGAAATTTCGGTTATATTTTAAAAGGCTTAACATTGTGCAAAACTTTTCTTTGTATTTTAAACAGTCAACTTTATGAATTGCATTCCTTTTTTCCCCTACTCAATCGTCTATGATGACCTCGGAGATTTCATCTTCTTTACTAGCAAAATGTCCCGAAATGTCTCAATTCGACACCCGATAGCCACTGATGCCCCAACGATGTACAGCTTGCCCCTTTGGAAGGTTTGGGACCCTTTAGGAGGACTCGAGGAAAACCCCAAACGGAAACTGGTTCACTCGTGACTGCACTGATGAGTGTGCTCTATGTGTATCAGTCTTTTAAGCACCATGTGATTAGACCGGAAAGGTAACTTGAAAACACAACCTGCTTCTGGGCAAAATCATTTTGTCCTTTTGGCATGAAAGTATAGCTCTATCTCCAAGTTCCTCCCAGGAACAGACGGCTGCATGTCAGGGCTGGTCCCTTCCCAGATCACTACAGGATCTTCAGCTGGAAGATGAGATCCAGCAAACAGAATTCGTGAAGAAACTCCTGTGCATTTCAAAACAGGGTGGGGGGTGGGTGTGGGGGTGGGGTGCTGCTTCCTGATTCTTTTTGCTAAGAGCTCCTGTGATAACATCCATGGCTTCCACAGCACCAAGGAAGCAATAATTCACGACTAAACATTTTTGACCAGGGCATATCAATGGAGCTAGTTTAAACTTTGTTTTAATTTTTTTCTGCAGATATTACTCTTCTCCCTGCTTATTTTCACAAGATTAAAAAAATTATTTATTGGTAATCATTGGTGCTACAATTAACATAGGGGTACAGGACACTTCAGGGTCATGAAAATATCAGTGTTAAAGGTTTGCCAGCTTTACCTCTGTATATGAGAGCTACTTTAGAGGGAGAGAGGTTTTTATTTGTGTAGTTTGCGACTCAAGTCTTTGTAAGTGTGAGTTTTCAATTGAACTCACCAGTCCAAATTAAGGAGTTGGGATACATGTCCAAATCTGTAAATAACCTTTTGGACACCCAGCCCCTGGCCATTGTCTTACAGTTACTGTCATAACTCTCCCAGCCTTTGTTTTTTAGCCTTCACTTCACCTTTAATGATATGACATTGGTGACTGAACACGGAGACTTAAATTTAGCCTCTCAGTTGGTCATTTAAACATTATTTCCTATGTTATCATTCCAAATTAAACCCACTACCTGAAATTGAGCATTTGGCTCTTTTAAAGCACAAACCCTTCCTCGGGTCTTTAATAGTTTGAACCAGCCCTTGACATTGAAATCCATGAAGACAACTATTTGGTGCCCACAAGTAAACTGAAGGTTTGGAGAGGGAGATGCTCCCCATTCCTAAATTTTCTTTCGTGTCTGTCTTATAAAATGGGGGCTGGCAGTTTATGAAATATACTTCTACAGCACACCAAAATTGGTAAAATATTTTTAAAATTCTAATTGGGCAAGAGTCTCGTAATCTTGGCGTCTTATAAAGAGTCTCGAACTGGCTCTCTCTGGTTGACTTTTAGAGACCTGTGCCTGCCCGAGGTTGCTCTCAGGCGAAACTACCGAGATGAATGCTGGGCTCCTTGTCACCTGCGAAGATAGTTTACCTCGAATCTCCTGATTTTGCGTCCTATCTTACACTCAACCAGGCTCGCAGGAGGTTATGTAGGCTAATAAAAGGCAAAGAGTCATACGCTTTGGCCAGAAAACAGAGCGAGCCGGGGGTGGGGGGTGCCTCCTTCACGCCCCTCCCGCCTGGACTTCAGGCCACCCTTCGCTGAGGCTGCGGCCGCCGGACAACCTCAGGTGAGCGGCTCCGGGAGGGGAGCTTGGAGGCTGGTCACAAGGCTCCCAGGCCTGTCTCTGGCCCTTCTCCGGGAGTGCTTTGACCTGAGCCGCCATTCCGCTTGGTCTTTTCCTGCAAAAAAACACCTGCTGCCGAGGATCAAGTACACCTGACACCAGATGTAGTCAAAAGGAAAAGGAAAAGAAAAGAGAAAACCCTACCCTCCTTAATTCCGTTTGGTAAGAGCCCGGGCTGCCAAATCCATTACATAATGTCAGCTCAAGCTGACACCTGTGTGGGTGCTGAGCTGGATCGGGTTCTGGCGGCGGATCGGGCCTGGAACGTTGGCTTTGCAGCGCCCGGGCCAAAGGCCAAGGAGAAGAGGAACGAATTTCGGGCTGGGGGCGGCGCCTCGGTCTGGGGAGGGAGGTGGGAACTGTATCCTGGAGGAGAGGTGTCAAGGGTGGCTTCTCAGTACCTCGCAGACACACACACACACACACACACACACACACACACACACACACACACACACAATCGAAGCCGCAGTTTCTAGGTTCCAGAGTTCTCTCCAGGGACATCTGTTGTCCCTCGCTGCTCCAGGCTAGAGTGAGCTACCTGAGGCGCCCCCTCAGACCTTTGTAAGGGCGGGATACTCACCTGCTGCGGGGTCTCCGAGAGCCCTCTCTACTGGCCTGCACCCGCCCCCTGGGTGCTATTGATGCTGACCTTGGAGGTAGCTACGGCGTGGCCTAATGGGAGGTCCCTTCCCACTGAAAGCGGACTACTGCTTTATTAATCGGCCATCATTAAACCAACCCAAGAGAAGCCCTATCCACAATGAGGGCACGGCAGGTATCTTTTGCCTGTAACTGAGCAGTTTGGATAAACCGTGGCTAATGCACTGACTCTCGCTCTCCCAAAGACCTGAATGTCCAGATTTTTGGGGTCTACACCAATGACTCCGTGCAAAAGGTCGGTCCCCAAACTGCTAGGATATCCACAGTCCTCCTTCCCAAGCCTCCTGTTTCCCCGCTAAAGCGAAAGACCTCCGACCGCGTAAACTCCTATCAAAACCAGTATTAATTTCCCCAAAATTTTTCTCCAAAAGAATTATGAGCTCCTCAGGTGACCCTTCCGCCCACCAGAACACCGTAGGAAAGGCACTTGTGGCGGTTTACAAATATCATAAACTTGGACAGCGCTACTGGAATAAACCTGAGCTTCGTTTCATGCCGTTCTTAGGGATTTAGCTGAGGCCCTGAAGACATGACTCAGTCTCCTCAGTCCATAGTGGGAAATATTCTGGGGGCTTTAGTTGGGAAAGAAAGAAAGAAAGAAAGAAAGAAAGAAAGAAAGAAAGAAAGAAAGAAAGAAAGAAAGAAAGAAAGAAAGAAAGAAAGGGGAAAAAAAAAGCTAGGTCTCAAGCTCTGTGTGTATCTTTAAAACAAAACAAAACAACAACAACAACAACAAAAAACCCCACGAACACTCAGCAAGAGACAGGGACCTTCCCTGGACATTTGCAGGCACCCGGTTCCTCGCAGGTTAAAATCACCAGGGTCGCTTTCCTAGTGTCCCTCTCAACCACCCCACCCCACCCCTTCCCCCAGACCGCGTCAATACGCATGAGAAACGGCGTCGTTTCCTTTTCTTTGCTCTACCAATTTCAAAAACATCTGGGCATTTTTATGTACTCCGCGCCCTAAATAAACATTCTTTTATATTCGTGTGCGCCTAGGACGGTGTGGACCTGGACCCCTTTCCCCCCGTGGCTACCGAGTTGGAAAAATCCGCCCGGAGGACCTGTATGCTAAAGGGGCCAGAACGCACGCTGCCCAGCCTCCGAAAGCTGGAGCGCAGAGCCTGCCCCGCCGAACCTGCGCTAGCAGAGAATGTTATCTTTACAGCAATTTAGCAAGCCCCACAGAACAAAAGTTAAAGCGTGATGGCACTATACCTTGCCCCGGGTTACTCAGGCGCCTGTCTCCCATTTTGGACATGCTGGAAGTGTTGGGTTTGGGGAGGTTTGCTTTGGCTGGATTTGGGTTGCCTATATAAGCCCTGACGGAGTACTGTACCGAAGAACGCGCCTTGATGGACTCGGGTGTTAATTAACGCGCGGCTAATTTGAGCTTAAGGAGCGGGGGGCGGCCGGCGGCGCTGTGAGCTGCGAGGGGCCAGTGACCTCTAGTGGACACGAGGGGATATGCAGCTCCAGCGAGTCTGCAGTCGGGGCTCCTTAGCGGAGAAAACTTCTGCGTGCGCGGATGCCTGGCGTTTCCTCTGAACCCAGCGACAGGGAGGTACACGGGTCTCCAGTTTAAGGAGAAGAGAACCCACAGCAAAGGATGTCGATCCAGGGCTTTCCCCCTTCCGATGCATCTGAACTCTAAACCTAACGTGTTTTTATTTCTAAACACAAGTCATTGTTTACAGTTCCTTTCAGCAAGGGAGGGAGATCGTGCGGAAGGGGTTTGAGAAGTGAGCTTCAAGAACTTTGGTTTCCGAACCTACAGGAAAGCAGAGCTTTCGAAGCTCAGGGGGCCTTTATCCAGTCGGGGAGAGGAATCAGAATGTGTTTCTGTAACCAAAGTTCCTCAGCACTCCCGTGACCTGTTTTTGCTATTAAAATTTTTTTAAAAAGATGCTTATTTGGCTAACAAGAGGAAAGCAAAAGAGCAAATGATGTGTTGAACAGTCCAGATGCCTCTGAGTTCACACTCCTCAGGCAAATTAGAAGACAAACGCCACCAAAATACTAGTAACGATAACACAAAAAAGCCTTTTCACATCTTAGAAATAAAGAGAAAGGCTAGGAGAATGAAATGACCTGGTTTTGTCTCACCTCCATTTATTTAATCAGTTAGCTAAACTAGTGTAGAAGTTTTGGAGAAGATCGTTCCAGGACTGTACGAGTCAAAGGCAAAGCATGGACCGTAGTAATTTAGACCGAACGCTCATTTGGGGGGAATAAATATATTTCTGCATTTTAGCTTTCCCCATGTGCACACCTCAGTAGAACGCAGGAGCTGGTGAGGCCTTGGTAAAATCCCACGACCCGCCACTTCGGAGCTCAGGGTTCCGCCCCTGGCAGTAAGTGAGGGAACCTTGCGGACCCAGAGGACTGGCCTGGACCCTGCCTTCCAGGTCCTGCCCTCAGGGCATTTAAGGATTTCGTAGTCTTCCTTCTTCACAGGCACTATTCCCCCGAGGGCCGGCCGAAGCTCGAATGGTGAGCTGCTCGCAACAGGAACGTGGCGGGGACCCCGTCCCCGGGGTTGCTTCCAGCCGGTCGCGGGCCCTCCTCCCTTTGTGCCAGGCTGGTCTGCAGGTGCTCGAATCTGTCGTTAAGGGTTGGGGGTTGGTGCTGATATGGGGAAGCCGAGGCATTTTTCTCTCCTCACACTGTGAGCGCAACCGGCTTGGGGCTGGTTTCACACTGCCCGGGACTGGGGATCTGCGCCCGGAGAACAGTAGTCGGGTTGCGCCCGCACGTACCGTTAGAAGCGCGACTGGGGCCTTATAGCTGGGGACAACAACCTCTGGGAGGGACAGAGGGGTCGGGGGAGCAGTCTCCTCTGGTGGCAGAATAAAGTTGGGACCGCAGGGGAAGGAAGAGCAGGACTGGGAGTTGGGCGGGGGAGGAGGGCAGTGTTATTTGGCCGAATTTCCCCCTCTCCCCTTTGCGCGTTCGGAAATGTCCTGGAGTAAGGCGCAGAGGCCGGAAGGCTGAGGAAGGAACAAGGCCTCGCCTCCCCCCCACCCCCACCCCACCTTCCGCCCCGCCCTGGGTGGTGGCCGAGTTTCCGAGTGGACCCTGGGCATGGGGGGTTCAGCACCACCGAGAGAGGGAGCTCCCATCCCCTCCTTTTCCGGCCAGAGACGTTGAGGGTCCCCTGTGAACTGGCCCCTGTGAATGGGGCCGTCCAGAGTCGGAAGGAAGCCACAGGGTGTGCGGCGGCTACCCTCAGGGCAAGACTGTCAGAATGCAGTGCGGGCGTGGGGTGGGCTGGCGTGGGGTGGACGGTACCCCATCAGGGTGTGGAATACGCGATGAGAATGAACCCATGGAGACCGAAGGTTTCAAAGGGCTGTATTTCATTGCAGACCCAAGAGGCAGGATCGAGAGCTGCTTAAGTGAAGTATGAGCGTTTAAAGTCCCAAATATAAAATATCAGTTGCAACAAAAATGCAATAATAAAATAATAGATTTTAATAGGTAAAAGCGAGTTGTAATAGTTTTTCAAGTGCTCTCATCAGTAAACTGACCAGGAAACAACAATTTTCAATTTTAAAACGCCCATACGTGACCCGCATAGCAGCGGAGCATCTGGTGGTAGACATTTTCCTCGACCTCCCCTCACCTCACCGCAAGGCTTCCCTCTAACCAAGGGATAGAAAACCCCATCAACTTCGGAGTAAAAAACAGAACAGAACAGAACAAAAAAACTTGTAGCGCTCCAAGCATGGATAGACTCGCGTTCCTGCCCTCCTTGCTTAAGCTGCGTGCCCCCAGGAAATGGCACAAATCATTCTTGGCACCACCTGGGGCGACTGCACACCTGGGGCCAGAGGTGGGGGTCTATGCCTAGGTTAGAGTAGTTTCCAAACTGGAGTCTTGCCTGTTTGGGGCCCATGGGAACTTGACTTACCTTTGGCCACGTAGCACCCTTCTTTGCCCTGTCATCAAAGACACAATGAGCGCTCTCCTTCCTGTAAACTGGGACTTACCAAGGGCATACCTGAGCCCATCAGGCCCCCAGGGACCCGGTCTCAGGTCTTGTTGGCGGCGCTCACAGCAGCCTTCCTCAGCCAACTGCCAAATGGGCAGCGATGAGGACTAGCCCCACATTGATCCAGGAGAGTCAAAACAGCGAGCTTCCGGCGCTTGGCAGGCCCTGGAGCCCCAGGCCACTGTCCCAACTCTGGCACGTCTCCACCAGGGTAGCGGCGACAGACCTTGTTTCCCAAGTTAGAATAACCAGCAACCTGGTACTGCTATGAAAGAGGTCGCCCTCTTCTCATATGGTGCACGTTCAGGACCTTTCTTCCCCAGTAAGATTTAGAAAAGACTGGACTGGAAGAGTTGGCCCTTAGAACTTCTGAGAACTTGGCCAGCGAGTGGCCACCGTCTTCCTCCTCACCTCACCCCCACACCCGACCCCGGCCCCTAGTGGGGCTGTAAAGACTCAAAGGCCGGGCAATCCCTTCCCACCCAATTCTCGGGCGTCCTCCGGCTGCCTCGCTGCGAGTCGGAGCGACGACCTTTCCCAAACAGCACATTTGGAAAATTTGCAGAAATAAAAATAAATTTGGCATTCGAGATGATTGGTGACGTGCGGCCCTGGAGTCGGTGTCGCAAGTTCAGGGCGTCCAAGGCCTAGTGAGTTCTGGGACCAGAGCGGGTGGGCGACCGGTGGCCCCCAGCCCGCAGCCGCGCGGGAGCTCTGCTCAAGGACCGTGCTGGCTCTTTCTCCCGCATCCCGGCTATTACCTTCTTTTTTGACTATAGGCTTTATGTGTGAAACAATTTAGAAAATAAATCTGAGCCATTGAAGCCATTCTACATATTTTTTAAGAAACTGAAGAGCGTCGCGCTCTTTTTTCTCCTGTATTTTTCCTATTTTTCCTTTTTCTCAAATTGCAAAATGTTAGCGCCTGGGCGAAGAGTAGGGAAGAGGGAGGGAGATCCGCCGGGAGAATGAGGTGTGGGACCCAAGGTCTGCAAGTGAATTTTTCACTACCTATTCTACCCTCAATGTCTCATTCCACCTTAAATGACGACCACCACGATGATGATAATAGAAGTCCATTTTGCTAGTCCTCCGCGCAGTTTGGGGAAATCGTGGGAATCCAACAGCTTGAACTTGGATTCCTGTCCTGAAACTTTTGAAGGAGGGAGGAAAGCGGTGCCTCTCGCTCTGCCTTCGGGAATGGCACCTTTGGAACCCCTGTGAGCCGCCTCAGAAAGTTCCAGAGAGCATTTCACCCCCGTCCTGGCGCAGCCACCTTCCCTGACCATCCGTCTCGTCCCGTTCCATTTCCTCTACGTGCGTTTTCCCAAACCCGTCCCTGGAGCTGTTCAAGCAGGCGAACACCCGGAATGGAACGGTTCAAAGGCGGTTCAAAGACGCGCCCGGGGAGGGTGAGCCTTGGGCTGAGCCTCGGGGCATCTGAGGACCGTGGAGCCTGGGCGGGGAGCCGAGGACTCCCGCAAACCCCCTCGAGCGTTGAGAGAAGGGTGGGGCGGGTCTCCAGCAGAGGCGACGTCCGAAGGATCGCTCCCCCGCCGCCGTGAACGTGGCCGAGGGGTAATCTCCTCCTGGCCTCAGTTTCCCATCTGCTTTAGAAGAACTTAAAGGAGCCTTATTGTTTTTAAAGTGATTCCCCTTACCCTCGCTATGTCTTGGACACTTGCACCGTCCAAAACATGGGAAATCTCTCCCTTTCTCTCTCTCTCTCTCTCTCTCTCTCTCTCTCTCTCTCTCTCTCCAGGGTTAATTTAAAAGACTCACAAAACTATACATAAAACAGAATTTACCTGCTCATATATTTCTTTGGATGGGGGGGAAAACGTGTTTTTTAACTTTATTTTTATTTCTGTTGATTTTTTAAAAAGCGTGTCTGGAAAGTATGTGGCTGATGAGCTAAGTAATGTACTTACCACTTATTTAATAATTTTAGAGCATTAGGCATTGAGCTAAATGCTTTATAGATTTTTCTCTCAGGAAGTCTCATAACAACCACATAAGGCAGTTTTGCTTCCCTCTCTTCGTCCCTTCCTTTCCTTCCAGTTTGAAAACTGCAGTGCAGAGACAGTTACATGACTTTCACACAGATGCAGAGCTCGCCAGTGGCAGAGGGAGTTTGGACACATTATGGGACCCTAGACGGAAGGTCTTAGGTGAAGTCAGCAAGGTTTTCAGGGGAGCCACATCCCCCCCTCCCCGCTACTCTCTAGTACCCTCCAACCTGTGGTCCTTGGTTGCCCATTTAAAAGGAAAAGCTGGTGAAAAAGCAGGACTAGAAGCCGTGGATGGCGAAGCTGGCTTGCCTTCTAGGAAAGAAAGCTTGTAACAGGCTTACATTCCCACTCCATTCAGTCAGTGTTCTTCACAGGGGCAGAGTCAAACCTTGTGGGGTGTTAATTCTGGCACTCTGGATCTCTTCTTGGTCATCCCCACAGACGTCTGCAAGAAACTCAAACATTTTGCCACTTTCCTTGGTGGGTTAGTTTTACAACTTGTGGTGAGAGTTGTAGAAGATGTGTTGGAATGATATAAAGAAGGAAAACAAATAACCAGGAATAAAGATTATAAAGGAGCTAGTCCCTCAATGTTTGAGGTGATAATGCCAACACATAGAGAAAATTAAATGATAGTTTAAAAAATTTCATGGTTTTTAAACAAGTTACTTTTAATTTTATTAGTTCTGATATGGAGAATCTTTGTATTCAAAAAAATTTTGGTATTTAATGTATCTGTATTTTTATGTACCTCATTTAAGAAAAATGAGATAAAATTATGAGATTATTCTCTATTCATTATGACATGTGATAAAGTAAATTTTAAAATTTTTAAATAAATGTGTCAAATATGCACGCAAAGTATTCCTCTTGGGGAGATAATGTGCTTATTTGAATAAAGTCACTTCCTACAATATATTTGGATTTGTTTTTTTTCCTCCTCCTTCTCTTTCTTCTTCTCCTCTCTTTTTCGTCCTTTTTTTTCTTTTCCTTCTTCTCTTCCCCTCTACTTCTTAACACCCATTTTGTCCTTGGAATCAACTTCTGAGACACACAAGAAAATGAGCTTCTTTATTTTTCCTTCCAATGGTATTTAAAAAAAAAAAAAGAAAAGAAAAATTATCCCCTGATATGCCAGTTTAGGAACCATTTCTGACTGTTGCAGACACTCGGAACAACAAGTGCAATTCCAGAGAAGGTCTTCTGTGGTAGCTGTTTTTAAAGATGTTGCTTTACAGCTACAGTGGATATACTATTAGGGTAATGGTAAATTAAAATAGATACCATAATATTAGGAATTAACACTTTCAAGCTACCACTGTCATGTATTTGGGACTGCAACCATTTTAAGAATTAAAGATAAAGCACATCTCGTGAGACACAGTCAGCAGTGGCCACAACTGTAGCACACACACACACACACACACGTACACACACACAAAGATGATGCAATTTGTCATAGGTCTAGGGAAAAAAATGTTCATTCGCTTTGTTGTCTCACATATTCTATTGCATCAAGGAAACGTTTATACTCTCACATAAAATAATACTCAAAAACCACTATCTAGGAGCATAAAATAACTTTGTCTTCATGTATTGAGCCTTTTCTGCCTTTCTCCTTCATCAACCAAATTTAGCTCTTTCTTCTAGTCTTTCAGGGTCCTACCTTTTCTCTTCCAAGGCAATGATTAGATCACATGGTAAAATGAAACCATGCTCATGTACTGATGATTATAAATGTGTGAATGTCCAAATCTCAGGCCACAGTCCCTTCATGTGCCCTAGTTCACATGTAAATTCTGATGAGTGTATTTGCAGGGGATGCACTCACTCTTCTTTTCTAACTTCAAGTCATGGCTGCATAATCACACCACATAGGCTCAAGTTTTAAATTCTGGCCAGTCTTCATGCTTAAACTCATCAGTGCAATGATGAAGAAAGCCCAGGAAAGAACATACCTCTGTGGAACATAAGACTTTTGAGTAAAAAAATGGCAAATACAAAAATAGAATTTAGAAACTGGTTTAGAAGATCAGTTTCTAACTTTTAAGGATTAATTTTTAATGCAAATTTTATTTATTTATTTATTTATTTATTTATTTATTGTCAAGTTAGTTAACATACAGTGTAGTCTTGGCTTTGGGAGTAGATTCCCATGATTCATCACTTACATACAACACCCAGTGCTCATCCTAACAAGTGCCCTCCTCAATGCCCATCACCCACTTTCCTGTGTTTCCTCCCCTCTCCCACCAACCCTCAGTTTTTTCTCTGTATTTAAGAGTCTCTATGGTTTGCCTCCCTCCCTCTCTGTAACTATTTTTCCCCTTCCCTTCCCTCATGGTCTTCTCTTAAGTTTCTCAAATTCCACATATGAATGAAGTCATGATATGTCTTTCTCTGACTGACTTATTTCACTTAGCATAATACCCTCCAGTTCCATCCATGTTGTTGCAAGTGGCAAGATTTCATTCTTTTTCATTGTGGAGTAATACTCCATTGTATATATATATACCACATCTTCTTTACCCATTCATCAATCGATGGACATTTGGGCTCTTTCCATAATTTGGCTATTGTTGGAAGTGCTGCTATAAATATTGGGGATGCATGTGCCCCTGTGAATCAGCACTCCTATATCTTCTTGATAAATTCCCAGTAGTGCTATTGATGGTCATAGGGTAGTTCTATTTTTAATTTTTTCAGGAACCTTCACACCATTTTCCAGAGTGGCTGCACCAGTTTGCATTCCCACCAACAGTGCAAGAGGGTTCCCCATTTTGCCACATCCTCACCAACATCTATAGTTTCCTGAGTTGTTCATTTTAGCCCCTCTGACTGGTGTAAGGTGGTATCTCAGTGTGGTTTTGGTTTCTATTTCCCTGATGATGAGTGATGTTGAGCATCTTTTCATGTGTCTGTTGCCATCTGGATGTCTTCTGCCCATTTCTTCACTGGATTATTCGTTTTTCGGGTGTTGAGTTTGCTAAGTTCTTTACAGATTTTGGATACTAACCCACGCATTAATTTTTAAAGAGCATTCAATCACAATTTAATTGGACTTTGGTTAAAAAGAAGACTCCTCTCTTCCTATGTTAAAACCATACTCACCCTTCTGTCCCTAGAGACTTTGCCTTTGTTATTCTCCACACTGGATACTTCCAGAAATTAACATGACTCCAGCTTTCTGAATGCATTCTCAGGCAGCATTTCCAGGCCAACTCTACTACCCTACCAGTCTTTCTCTGCCTTATTCTCTTTTAAAAAAAATCTTTTAAATGTTTATTTACTTTTGAGAGACACAGACACAGAATGCAAGTGGGATGGGGCAGAGAGAGGGAGACACGGAATCTGAAACAGGTTCCAGGCTCTGAGCTGTCAGCACAGAGCCTGATGCGGGGCTCAAACTCATGAGCTGTGAGATCATGACCTGAGCTGAAGTTGGACGCTTAACCAACTGAGCCACCCAGGCACCCCTGCCTTATTTTCTTTTTAAAATAGAACCTATAGCATTCTGAACAAAAACATGTTCTATATTTGTTGACAACTTTTTTTGGTCTGGTTCCCTTTACAAGGATATAAACTCCAAGAGGTCAGAGATTTTGCCCCCCTTACTCACCACATGACACGTGGTAACTCAGTAAATATTAAGTAAATTATGAAATATATCTGTTTGTAATATAGATCATCTTTTGGACATCTCTATCATTATCCATCTTTAGCTATAATATCCATGCAAAAGTACCTGCTCTGCTTTGCTAATTGAAAATATAAGGTATTTCCATATTGGGAACTAAAATGGTGTGGGGGAAGGCAGAACCTGGTTTAGAAATTAATGCAGAGGAGTAGGTGCTTGGAAAAAATACTTGCTATGTATGCCATGTCTCTGGAAGCAATTTTCTAGAGGCTAGCGATCATGTGTATGGACTATACAAAAATATCAGGAATATATTAACCATTAAATACTTGCATTCATTTATTCATTAATTCAGTAAACATCCATAGAATGGCTACTCTATGGCTGGTGCTCTGCATGTAAAGACAGTTGACATGGTTCCTTCCTGAGGTTAGAGCAACATGCTGCTGGTCACCATCCTCTTAGGCAAAACTGCCAAGTCAGGGAAAACTAACTGTATTGAATCTAATCCTTTCTTCATTTGCGTTCACTTCCTTCCCCTTCTCAGGACACCCTTTGTATCAGGCTCTCCTTGTTCTTTAATCATTTGTAGAAAAATATCTGAAAAAGTTTCATACTAAACTGTAAAGGATCTACATTGCTGTCTCCTAGAGATATTTACATTGTATCCAATTACAAAGTAAACAAAATAGAACACCTCTCTAATTGTGGACTTTCTAAACCAGAACAGAGGGAAAATTATTTAAATTTTTTAATGTCTATTTATTTTTGAGAGAGAGAGAGAGAGGAGCAGGGGAGGAACACAGAGAGAGGGAGACACAGAATCCAAAGCAGGTTCCAGGCTCTGAACTGTGAGCACAGAGCCCGATGCACGGCTTAAACTCATGAACTGTAAGATCATGACCTGAGCCGAAGTCAGACACCCAACTGACTGAGCCACCCAGGTGCCCCAAGAAAATTATTTTTAAAGTCAGTGTCTTCGAAATCACTCTACCTAGGATACTGCTTACTCTGCTTATTTGTAAACTTTGAGAACTTGACATTGAACAACAAAAGGATTTTTCTGCAAGATCTAACAGGTAAGACTGCATGGGTATTTCTGTAACCAAGTAAAAGTTTCCGCAATGCTTTTAACACATGGAGGGAGGATATTTTTAGTGTATTTTCTTCTTTTTCTTCCCTTTTTCTCCTTTTCTTCCTCCCTTCCTCCTTTCTTCTCACCATTCTCTTCCTGATCCGTCTCCTCTTCCTTCTCTTTTTCCTTCATTCTTGATCTCTCTCTTCCCTAGAAATCCAGAAGACACAGGAAGTGTTATAAAAAAGTTGCTTCTGCAAAAACAACATCACCGCAAAAACATACATATAAAAAGTGAAATGCTTTCTAAATATTTCTATACCTTGAGCAAAGATATTTTATGGAGAATTAATAGCTAATTTTTACTAAATTAATTTATGTTCATGTAATTAAAAATTTCATATAGACCCTTCATTGAGGACAATAAGAGGTATGGAAACACCACCCAAATATATTTAAAATTATAACTTTGAGCCTTGTTTTAGCCCCTTCAGGCTGCTATAAGAAAATACAATAGACTATGTGGTTTATAAATAACAGAAATTTACTCCTCAAAGTTCTGGTGGATGAGGAGCCCAAGATCAAGGCAGATTCAATGTCTTGTGAGAGCCCATTTTCTGGTTCATAGATTCTGGTCTTTTTGCTAGAAGGCAGAAGAGGCAAGGAATCTCTCTGGGGTCTCTCTCATATGAGCACTAACTTCATTCACGAGAGTTCTGCCTCATGAGCTCTTCACCTCCTGCAGGCCCCCTCCAAATTCCATCATGCTGAGGAATAGGTTTCAACATATGAATTCTGGGAGGATACAAACATTAGGACTGTAGCAGGCCTATTCCCCTTTTTCTTTAAATAATAGCCCTCTTCCTTTGAGGATCATATCCTGATACCTCTCGTTTGGGAAGATTGTTGATAGTAACTTCTTTGTTCCATTAATGTCTCTTCAATCTTTAAATAGTATCTGTAACAACACTCCTGATACATTTTATATTTTAGAACATGAGTTTGCAGAGAAACTGAATGAAACATCTTTCTGAGCACTGGGGTCAATATTCAGACAATGTCTTCCTCTAATTTGCCAAGCAGATTATCCCTTTGTATGTTTTCTTTCAAAGTATTACATGCCATATACACAAAGCCTCTTAGGTGTCTGGAAACTTGTAGGTTATGAGCTCTTTGTTTTATTCAGACTTTGAAGATGAACAAGATGAACAAGCAAGCATAGGAGGGGGTTGGAGAGGGAGGGAGAGAAAGATGCTCAGGCCTCAGCCAGCCTGACCAGGCAGTCAGAGGCATTGAAGAAATTGCCTGTGAGGGATAGGTAATTCTGGGGGTCTATTCAGTTGCCGCCCTCTCCCCTTAGCCTGACTAGGAAACTGGTTAGTAACAACAGCAAGGCCTGTCCTAAGCCTAGGAACTTGAATTATTCATTAGTCAAACGTAAATTACCATTTAGAGGCAGGTGACACACATGTTTTCTCGAACAATTATTATCACTAATCATCATTTTCCACAGTAATTTGTGTGCTCTCATTATTAGCCCTTGATTTCTATGTAAATCCCTTTCATAAAACTGACACAAGATGGAAGTTTTTTTTATTGGCTCTCTTTACCTCTTGATATGTTTCTTGGCATTTTTGCACCCCTCATCTGGCACTTGATGGTTGGGTTTTCAGATTAGGCTGACTGTTGACATGCCCAAATAAAACATTCTTTCATTGAGCATATTGCATTTGTAGGGGAGGCCACCTTCTTTCACCTTCTGCCATATTGTACCCATATTTTTTTTTATATAAATTGTCCAAACATTGACTCTCACATTTTCCCCTCTTTGATTTTCATTGTGCACCATATTTGACACTTTAACTACTTTTACTAGTTGTCCATGCCTTGTCACAAAGACCGAAACTGACACAGGCTTTGCCTAAACACTTGCCTTGAATCAGTACATTTGCCATACGGACTTCCCCTTCAAATCCTGTAAAACATCTTGGATATTTTCCTGTTTCTCTCTTTTATTACAATTATGTGGGTTCTGGGACTTAATGACTTGCAAAGAATTATCATTCTTTGTAACATTTATTTCAAATCTCCTAGATTCAATTTTTAAATGAACTTCAGAAAGAGTTCTTGAATTAGCTAATTCATGACAACATTGTCCCTTGGCTGACTCATGAAGGAATGATAGAGGTTTATAATTCCACTGGCTGGTAAAGCTCCACCCTGATGTGATATAATAGCTGAAATTCTTACCTTTAGAATGAACCTCATTACACTGATAAGGGGAGGGGCAGGCACCTGGAAAGGGTTGGTGCATTAATTCTCAGCATTTACAGGTTAAGGGTGATACACTCAGACTGTGTTATTCACGTTCTGGCTTCCCGATTTACCTACTGGGTGACTCTGTGGCAATTTACCGAACTACTTACTCTGCCTCAATTTTTCCTACCTGTAGAAATGTTTAACGATTGTGCCTACCTCACAAGACTGTTGTGAAAATTCACTGGGTTAACACACGTAAAGCACTTAGTTTCTGGCATACAATAAGCACTTGTATAGTGTCAGCTGTTATTATTTTGGTGGCATGAATTTGTTTCTTTGGACATTAGAGGGAAATGGACACGCATGTGTTGGTTTTTATCCCCAGAAGTTGGGTAAGAATGGCCTGACGCACAGCATTTCCTAAGGCCTAGGTGAGAATCTCCAAAAGAAAGTGCTGCGTGGCCTCAACCTCATGATATCCTCACTGCCAAGTACTTTGTGCCCTGCCCTTGACAAGTGTTCAGGACAAATGTTCTGACTAAACTCTCCCATGAAGCACTGCCTATTAAAGACTCTGAAGAGAGGGAGGTTTAGTGAAGGGTTTAGTGACTTTTACTAAAAGACATTTTGTGGCCTTAATGGAGCTATGCTTTTCATTGGAACCAATGCTGTAATTCCACATGATATATGGACATCTCCAGTTGACGTCCTACCCTAAAAAAGTACTGTCTCCCACTTCTGGCTTTTACTTTAAGGCTGGTTACCTCTTGCCTGCCACATTGTTTTTTTTTTAAATATATTAAGCCTGTATTCCAGCTTACTGTTGAGTCTCGTCCTTTTGGTCTGAAGACGTAATTGCAATGCTACTACACGGTCTTGATGGTGTCTTTACATAAAATACAATTTTATTCCTCAAGAGAGAGAGGTAGCTGCAAGATTAGTGATGCAGAGAAGGTAAAGTGAGGGTTTTAACATCAAGACCTATCCAAACAGTTATCTATGTCACCACACAATGCGTGTGCGCACACATACAGACTTCAGAAATAGCAGCAGAGACAAACACAGCATAACATTCCACATTGTTATGGAGCTTCCAGAAACACTAAGCCTAGGGACTCACTATTACATCATTGTACAATAGTGTCACAATATCCAGCCTGCCCCTCCTCCTTTTGACATTTCTTAAGAGGAAAGGGAGCTCCCGCTGCTCACCCAGGCACTGAAGGAGGGGAACATACATGAGATTTGCCCAGAGAGATTCACAAAGTGGGGTTAAAATAACTTCTCCACTTGGCACACTCATTATTTCTATGTAAAATAAACACAGCAGAAAAACATATCCTTCCAGGACTGCAGTGTTTCCCAGACCCCCTAAAATCATCACTGTCACGATTTAAAATTCAATTCTAGCATTCTGAACTGAAAAAAAAAAAAAAACACTGGAAACAACTAGTTAGAAGAGATATATAAATACAATTCCAAACATGAGAAATAATAATATAATCATTAATTTACAGCAGGTAAGTTTTCCTTAACTGATGCCTTTATTCTTGAAAAAAAATGTTACTTATTTAATTGAAGCAAAAGAAAATAGCTTGTAGTATTTTTCACTAAAAAGCCTGCTTTCTAAAAAAAAATATAATTTATTGTCAAATTGGCTAACATACAGTGTATAAAGTGTGCTCTTGGTTTTTGGAGTAGATTCCTGTGGTTCATTGTTTCCCTACAACACCCACTGCTCATCCCAACAAGTGCCCTTCTCAGTGCATATCACCCATTTTCCCCTCTCCCCACCCTCCCATCCACCCTCAGTTTGTTGTTTGTGTTTAAGAGCCTCTTATGGTTTGCCTCCCTCCTTCTCTGTTTGTAACTATTTTTTTCCCTTCCCTTCCCTTCCTCTATGGTCTTCTGTTAAGTTTCTCAAGATCTACATATGAGTGAAAACATATGATATCTGTCTTTCTCTGACTGACTTATTTCACTTAGCATAATACCTTCCAGTTCCATCCGTGTTGTTGCAAATGGCATGATCTCATTCTCTCTTTGCCAAGTAGTATTGCATTGTATATATAAACCACATCATCTTTATCCATTCATCAGTTGATGGACATTTGAGTTCTTTCCATCATTTGGTTATTGTTGAAAGCTCTGCTATAAACATTGGGGTACATGTGCCCCTTTGAATCAGCACTCCTGTATCCCTTGGATAAATTCCTAGAAGTGCTATTGCTGGGTCATAGAGTAGATCTATTTTTAATTTTTTGAGGAATCTCCACACTGTTTTCCAGAGCGGCTGCACCAATTTGCATTCCCACCAACAGTGCAAGAGGGTTCCTGTTTCTCCACGTCCTCCCAAGCATCTGTAGTTTCCTGAGTTGTTGATTTTAGCCACTCTGACTGCTGTAAGGTGGTATCTCAGTGTGCTTTTGGCTTGTATTTCCTTGATGATAAGTTTTTTGTAGTTATCATGTTTCCTTTCTCATTTAATTTTGTAGTACTATATATTTTAACTTTATCTAGAGATCCACTTTGATTATACTGCTTATGTTATAATCCACGTGTTACTACTCCTGTCACCAAACCACTTGGTTCAGCTGGCAGAGGATGGGAGTACACAAGACAAGATATTTGGTTGGATTTCTGTCCATTAGGGACTGGTTGGCTTGGCTCTTTGCCACAGCAACAGATGATATTTTCAACTCTTAAGGACATTCTAGTTTCAAATTACTTTGAAAACAGGGCTTATACTTTAGAAAAATTATTTTATTATCCAAAGCACCTAAAATACCACTGGTCTGAACCCAGGATTTAATAACTACTTGCTTAGTGAAGGGAAAAACAAAGAGAATATCACAGCCATCTTTCAGTTGTGTCCTTTGGTCACAGATGACTGAAAAGACTATCCTTCCTTGCTCAGTCACCATCTTCCTCAATGAAGAAAAACACATTGTCAAAGTCTAAATGAATTTACATGCTTGGTTACTTGAGAACTTTGTACATGTTTTATCAAACTTGTCATTATATTGGTCCTATTTCCTGAATATATGTATTTTATAATGGAAGAATGAGAAATTCATCAGCTCACTATTCAAAATATGATCAACTGATCTTTGACAAAGCAGGAATGAATGTTTGATGGAAAAAAGTCTCTTCAGCAAATTGTGCTGGGAAAACTGGACAGCACCATGCAGAAGAATGAAACTGGACAGCTTTCTTACATCATACACAAATGTAAATTCAAAATGGATGAAACATCTAAATGTGAGACAGGAAACCATCAAAATCCTAGAGGATAACACAGGCAGCAACCTATTCAACCTCAGTTGTAGCAACTTCTTACTAGATGTGTCACCAGAGGCAAGGAAAATGAAAGCAAACATGAGCTATTGAGACTTAATCAAGATAAAAATCTTCTGCACAGTGAAGGAAACAATCAATAAAACTAAAAGGAAAGCTATGGAATGGGGAAGATATTTGCAAACGATATATATGATAATCCAAAATCTATAAAGTAGTATGAGACTCAACACCCAAAAAAACAAGTAACCCAGTTATGAAATGGGCGGAAGACACGAACAGACACTTTTCCAAGGAAGACCTCCAGATGGCTAACAGATTCATGAAAAGATGCTCAATATCACTTATCATCAGGGAAATGCAAATTAAAACCACAATGAGATACCACCTCACACCTGTCAGAATGGCTAAAATTAACAACACAAGACACAACAAGTGTTGGCAAGAATGCAGAAAAAGGGGACTCTTGTGCACTGTTCATAGGAATGCACACTGGTGCTGCTACCCTGGAAAATGGTATGGAGGTTCTTCAAAAAACTAAAAATAGAACTACCCTGTGATCCAGAAATTGCACTATTAGGTATTTACCCAAATGGTACAAAGATACAATTTCAAAAGGGTACAAGCACCCCAATGTTTATAGCAGCACTATCAACAATAGCCAAATAATGGAAAGAATCCAAATGTCCATTGATTGATGAATGGATAAAGAAGGTGTGGTATATATACACAATGGAATTTTATTCAACCATCAAAAGGAACAAAATCTTGACATTTGCAATGATGTGGATGGAGCTAGAATGTATTTTGCTAAGTGAAATAAGTCAACCAGAGAAAGACAAATACCATATGATTTCACTCATATGTGTAATTTAAGAAACTGAACAGATGAACATATGGGAAAGGTAGGAAAAAAAAAAGCAAAGAGAGGGAAACAAACCACAAGAGACTCTTAATAATAGAGAACAAACTGAGGGCTGATGGAGAGAGGTGGGCTGGGAAATGGGCTAGATGGGTGATGGATACTAAGGAGGACACTTGTTGTGATGAGCACTGGGTGTTGTGTATAAGTGATGAATCACTGAATTCTACTCCTGAAACGAATATTGCACTGCATGTTACCTAACTAAAATTTAAAGAAAGAGAAAAAGAAAAAAAATAAGATAAAAAAATTCCTTAAAATTCACTATTGTGGGATGTTGATCTGTGGGAAAAAATGCAAAAGAACATGATGACATATAATTGTTTCTTCCTCTTATTCTTACTTCATCTTCACATTTCTTTGGCATAATAGTGTACAAAATTATAAGCTGTCTATATAGTACCTGGTTTTTCAATTTAAGATTATTGAAGATTCAAACTTGCTTTGATTAAGTTTCTTTTTAGCCAACTTAAAGAACTCTGACTTCTTTCTGCTTATAGATGTAACTTCTTGCTGGTGTAGCAGACTTACATTATTCAATTAGCCAGAATTCTTTCAGATAAGTCAAGTCTCCAGAGGGGTTTAGGTAAAACAAGATATAATATACAGGAGACTCAGGGGAGCCTGGCTGGCTCAGTTGGTAGAGTGATGCGACTGTTGATCTTGGGGTAGTGAGTTCAAGTCCCACATTGGATGTAACGATTCCTTAAAGATAAAAATCTTAAAAAAAAAAAAAAGCATACTGGATTTGTACATAAAATGCAATCCCTGGTGTCTAAATGATTTAGATTACAAGTATAGTGGTAGTAAGGAGGAAATTGTTTCTGTGGAATTATGAGTGTGGAAGTATGAGTGGAGAAACTAGATGTCACAAAGACACAAAAATTATATAACGCTTAAATACCTCTGTATAATGAAGTTTATTTGGAAATTATGCATAAATTAACTAGGAATAGGTCACTCTTAGCCACTCAAATAATGGATATGAGAAATTATACTAACAGTGCATTTATAAGAATACAAGATTATAGTGGCGCCTGGGTGGCTCAGTCAGTTGCGCGACCGACTTCGGCTCAGGTCATGATCTCACAGTTTGTGGGTTCGAGCCCCACGTCCGGCTCTGTGCTGACAGCTAGGAGCCTGGACCCTGCTTCTGATTTTGTGTCTCTCTCTCTCTCTGCCCCTTCCCCCCTTATGCTCTGTTTCTGTCTCAGAAATAAATAAACATTAAAAAAATTTTTTTAAAGAAAAAAAAGAATACAAGATTATAAATATAATGGGAGAATGTGATGGTATTTCTCCTTAAAAATTAAAAAAAAATTTTAGGTTTTACTTATTTATTTATTTTTGAGAGACAGACACAGAAAACAAGGGAGGGGCAGAAATAGAGGGACACAGAGAGAATTCCAAGCAGGTTCTGCACTGTCAGTACAGACCCAGATGCGGGTCTAGAACTCACAAACCATGAGATCATGACCTGAGCCAAAACCAACAGCTGGACTATTAACCGACTGAGCCACCCTGGCTCCCTTCTCCTTAAAAATTTTAATTTAATTTTACTTCTATGCATATAAAAATAAAACTGTTTTATTAGAAATCATTCATTTTGAGCATTAATTATGTTAGTGTACTCTTTGTTTGAACTTAAGTCCTTATGTTTCAAAGAGTTTGTTAGAGGCAGAAAATATTATCATCTTTTTGTTATTTATTTATTTATTTACTTATTTAATTTTTTTTTAAAGGAAGCTATATGCCCAACATGGGGCTTGAACTCACAACCCCAACATCAAGAGTCTCCTGCTCTACTGACTGAGCCAGCCCAGTGCCCCTATTATCTTCTTAAAATTATTTTTTAGTTTTGAGTATAAAATATTTCAAATGTACAGAAAAATGCAAACAAAATAACAGATCCTTATAACCACCATCCATAAATGAAAGATCTTAATTTTTGGTTTAATTTCTCTTTTTTTAAGAAAAGAAAACAAAATTATAAATTAGCTGTCCCTCCATCTACTAATCCTTTTTCCTTGCCTTTCTTTCCAGAAGTAACCACTATCCAGCAGTTAGTGTGTATTTCTTCTGTGCATCGTGAAAATCTTTTACTACATATTTATATTTCCAGAAATATGCTTTTTTCTCCAAAAATTATGTTTTTAAGATTTTTCCATGCTGATGCATGCAAACTATCCATCAGTAGAGGGAATTAAAAATTGCCATTTGTTCTTACAGGAAATGGTATTAGGAGTTAAAATGAATAAACTAGATCTGCATGTACAAACATATAAAGTATTCTTAACTAGTTTAAATAACTAAAAAGTTATGGAATAGTTTGTTACTCATATCACTTGTTCCCTAATTCAATAATTATTTCTCGAGAGGTGATTCTATGTCAAGTACCTGTTTAGCAGTTTAGGATGTCACAGTGAACAAAACAGATAAAGCCCCGATTTGGCTAGGTTGCTACATGGAGGATGTACCAGTTAGGTCAGCCTGGGGCCTTGGTATTAGGGGAAAGAAAGACGTATCGTACCCGGTAATGGTCAGGGTGGAATTCTAAATTTCCCATATAGGTATCCTATAGCCTCTCAAATTGTTCTGGTCATTATCCAAGAGTCAGCCAGAAGAAGATGAAAACTTTCTGTGAGCAGCTCGATCACACTGGCTGACTAACGTATAATGAAGTGAATGTGATGGAGTCAGAAATCTATTTGGGTTGGGGCACCTGGGTGGTGCAGTTGGTTAAGCATCTGAGTCTTGATCTTGGCTGAGGCCAAGGTCTCACCGTTTGTGAGTTCAAGCCCCACATCGGGCTCTGCACTGATGTTGCAGTGTTTACTTGGGATTCTGTCTCTATACCTTTCTGACCCTCCCAAACATATGCTCTCTCTCTTTCTATCTCAAAATAAACTTAAAAAATAAAGGTTGTTTTAGAAATCTTTTGGGGTTGACTTTTGAAAAGCCTTTACAAACCAAGTGTTTGTGAATGGTTAGGTGCATGGACTAGCCTTTGAATACTTGGACCTTTGGCCCCATTGCTGAGTGACCTTAATTTAAAAACTATGAATAATTAATTTAAGCTTTAATGTTTAGTTAATTACTCTTAGTGGCTGGTTCCAGATAAGGAAAACTTTCATTTACTGTGTCCAGTTGCTTTCTGGAACCTTTCAGCTCAGTTGGAGGTATATTTATTTTTCATTAAGATGCTGTGAATATATATATTATATGGTTCACTAAACTAATCAAGTAAATACTGAGTGCCTGATTCATGTGTATATATATACTCAAATATACATCCATGACATATATACATACACATATACATTTATATACTCACATACATAATATATACACATATAATTGTGTATAAAAATGATATAAATGTGTATATGTATTTACACAGTTATATGTGTAAGGGTTTTTCAAATAGCATACCACCAACACTGGAGACTATTTTAATCTATATGACAGTTTATAATGAGATGAAAGTTGGTGGTTTTGTATTTCTGTGGGATCCTTGCTTGCTCACCGTTTTCCACATGTGCACTTTTACAGTGCACTTTTTCCACATCCTCTTTTTCAGTATGAAGGAATACTGGGAAGTAATACAAGAATCATTCTTTGATGTTACCCAGGAAAAACAGAGCAGGAAGCCAGTGGCCTTATAATTTAAGTCCAAATACCTACTTTGCAGAATGCAGATTTCTTATGCCTCTGCTTGCCCTCCAACAAGGACAGGCTGCCTGGGTGAGCACAGCTCTGTGGTGGAAACAGACCGAGGAGGGTGAGCAAAGGCCTGGGTGGGGAATAGTTGCTCTCATAGACTTTATATTCTTAGAAAGATATTCATGTAGATCAAATCAAGGCCTGTTTTCTGTTATTTTATTGTATCATTCTGATTCATGTGCATGAACTATTTCTACATTATTTATGTGTGTATATATGCAAGGGTGTGTCTGTGTGTGTAAATCCTGAATGTTAATCAGTTATACATATGAATTTGGTTAAATGCATAAAAACAAATAGCCCCTAATACTTTATGAAAAATATTTTATGTTTTCATGTTGTAGGATCTTTTTTTTTTTTTCCCCAGATGTTACTTTAAGGAATCTCAACATCCACTGTGGGGCTTGAACTTATAACCGCAAGCTCAAGAGTGTAGAATGTTCCACTGACCGAGCCAGTCACACACCCCAAAAATCTTTTTTTTTTTTATAATTAGGAGAAGAAGGCAATGTCCTCCCCTCTATAGCTCCAGAGTACTTAAGCAAATAAGCCTTGCACTTAATTTCACTAAAGTGCACCTCCAAATGCACCTGGCCCTTTTATTTTCATTTGTGTTGTCCTTTATTTAACCCTCAAGGGCTGGGTAGGTAGGTGGATGATCAATTTTATGGAAAAGTGGTTTAATATTACTAGTTGCGTTGACTATCAGTTTTGGTTTCTACACGTACTGCGGCTTCAAATAGTTTCCCTGGGGGAAAAACAAATGAAGTCTCTTTTTGGACAGTCTAGAGACAGAAGGTAAACATCCCAGCTTTCTTACTCTCTTTTCTGAGGTTTAACATTATATTGAGCAAGACTTGGTAAGAACGTGGTATAAAGACCCTGGACAGCAAAAGAGTCAAGTCCTTTAATAGTCTGGAATACATAATGCCTTCATCCTTGAAGTAGTCAATTTATTTGATGTGCACTGTTGTATTACATCATCAGTCACAGTGTAATCATATTAATTTACCCTGACTCCTTTAGCATTTGTGATCATTTGGTCTTGACTGAACTGAAGCTTATCTCCCTTTATCTAGGAACATTGTGAATCTTTGTCAACGACTGTCACCGGGGCGGGGGGGGGGGGGTTGGGGGGGGTGCTGAAGGTACTTAAGAGAATAAACAATTTTGACCAGCTCATCTTGGTTTGAACTGAGGCTTGATGGAAGTGTGAGGGTTATCTGTAGTGAAGGAGGCCCCACTACACCTCAATAGGAGGCACTGTGGGGTGACTTCTCTTACTACTCTTTCCCACATCATATTCTGAGTTAGAGATTTCTCTTCACATAGCATTTTTTTAAATGTTTATTTTATTTTTGAGAAAGAGAGCAGGGGAGGGGCGGAGAGAGAGGGACACACAGGATCCGAAGCGGGTTCTGCACTGACAAGAGAGAGGCCGATGCAGGGCTCACACTCATGAAATGTGGGATCATGATCTGAGCCGACGTCGGACGCTTAACCAACTGAGCCACCCAGGTGTCCCTCACATGAGGAGTTTTTAAAAATTGAGGTAAAATTTACAGAATAGAATGCACAAATCTTTTTTTTTTTTGCACAGATCTTAAATGTGCAAGGAGATGAATTTTGACAAAGTATTCCAATCAAGATATACAGCATTTCTATCACCCCAGTGATATTGCCCCTTCAGTCAATTTCTACCTCCACAGTCAACTGCTGTTCTGATTTCTCTTACTGTACATGAGTTCTTTCTGTTCTCAGGGTGCAGTATAAATAGAATTATACAACATGCTCTCTTTTGTGCTCAATATAATCTTTGCACACATTTTAATGAGTGATGTTTTAATAATTATTACAATTAGCACCAACATTGATTGCATTCTGGTTTATCTAATAACTAGTCATGTAAAAATTTCTTAATGCAGACATTCAGTGCGTTTTATCTCATATTTCTTGATTCTGTATTTCACAGTAACTTTCTCTTCTATTCCCAGATTTTACAAAACACGTTGTTAAAGGCAGAAGAAAACTGGGCTTTATCAAGGTAGGTGAACTTAAAAGGGCTGTTGTATATGTTCTCATGTGGTTGTCAGTATCTTTAAAGAGAATCCTGGAGAGGCTGCACCGTGTAGATGAAGTAAACCATTCTTCTGAATCCTTTCTTAATAACTGAACTCAAAGGACTCAAAGTTAGGACATCACTCATTGAGACTTCCAGGGGAGAGGTAGTAGAAAGTCTTACCCTTTGTTGTCAGTAGAACTCTGAAGTAGGGGATGTGTTTTTTGACCTGGCCAAATCATTTCTTTAACATGTTTTAATGGTAGAGTTTTATGCACGCAAAGAACATAAACCAAGATAGTAAATGCAGAGAAAAAGAAGGTAGGGAATTGTGAAAAAGTTATATTATTTTGAGCCTTCTAAATCTTACTTGGAAATCTAGCTGATGAATTAGAAAATCACATGATATCCATGCTATTTCAGCTGGTTGTTATGGATGCAGAAGTTGGTTAGGATGACACGTTTTGTGTGTTCTAGTACTCTAGCTGAATTGTTTACATGTGGGGACAGTGTATAGTGACAATGCATGAGGCAGCTGTCAGTTCAATGGAAATCCAGCCAAAGTCTTCTGATTTTTGCAGTCTTAAAATTAGGTGGCTAGATAGGATATACATATTCTGATTAGGCAGAGTAAGTTAAATATTATGGAACAAATTAAAATAGAGGTAGGTAATGACTTGGAAAATGGCAAAGAAAATGGAAATATTCTAAGAAAAGAATATTTGCGATTTAACCACAGGAGACTGTTTGCTTTAGTAAGGCTTTTTCCTGGCTAGTGTGGTCAATTGGAGAAGCGAAGTCCTAACTCTAAGGTTTCCTTCTTGTCATCCAGCAGAAAGTGACAGCTGAAGAATCCTCAAGGCAATCTCACCAGTCCTGAGGGTTGCTCTACATGCTAGCATTTCCCAAAGGCCTTTTTAGGAGAGATTTCTAAAAGTCTGTTCTATGTGGCATTTCTAATTGTTTGGAGGCCTTTTCTTCTCTACTAAAACTTTACTTCTTCTCAATAAGTAAGCATATCCATATAGTTCAAGAATCAAAACAATATTAATAGGTACATTCTGTCAAGTCTTGCTTCCATCTTGTTGGCCCCTCTTCCCAACCCCTTGTTATTTTGGTACCTTTGTTGGTTTCTTTGTGTATGCTTCCAGTGTTTCTTTACACAAATGTTTTTGCTTCCCATATTTTTACCAGAAAGATAGCATACTATATATACTTTTTCATTATTGCTTTTTTATCTCACAGTATATTTGGAAAATTTCCATATCAGGATGCAGAGGGTGTTGTGTTCTGTTTTGTTTCTTTTATACTGTTGCATAGTATTTCATTGTGTCGATGCATCACAAGATTTTTATTTTTTTTTTAATTTTTAAAAAAATGTTTATTTAGGGGTGCCTGGGTGGCTCAGTCGGTTGGGTGTCCGACTTCGGCTCAGGTCATGATCTTGCGGTCCTTGGGTTCGAGCGCCGCGTCGGGCTCTGTGCTGACAGCTCAGGGCCTGGAGCCTGTTTTGGATTCTGTGTCTCCCTCTCTCTCTGACCTTCCCCCATTCATGCTCTGTCTCTCTGTGTCTCAAAAATGAATAAACGTTAAAAAAAATTTAAATGTTTATTTTTGAGACAGAGAGAGACAGAACATGAACGGGGGAGGAGCAGAGAGAGAGAGAGAGAGAGAGAGACAGAATCCAAAGCAGGCTCCAGGCCCTGAGCTGTCAGCACAGAGCCCAATGCAGGGCTCGAACTCACGGACCATGAGATCATGACCTCAGCCGAAGTCGGATGCTTAACTGACTGAGCCACCCAGGCACCCCAAGATTTTTAAACATTCCTTTATGAATGGGCACCTTCTCAATGTTTTAATCATAAATACTACACATATAAACTTTTGCATACAAATAGGCTTGCCAATCCGAGCAGCACTCATTTTTATAAAGAGAAGCAAGTACATACCATATCAAATATTTATGGAATAAATGCTTGAGGATATGGTCTCTTACTGTAACTACTGCTTCTAGAAAAGTTTCTCTGTGTTGATATACTTAGCACCATTAGTGGGAAGCTTTAGGATGAATACTGCAAAGCACAGCTTTCTTTGTTTTTTTTGTTTTGTTTTGTTTTTTGTTTTTTGTTTTAAATGTTTATTTATTTTTGAGAGAGACAGAGAGAGAGAGAGCATGAGCAGAGGAGGGGCAGAGAGAGAGGGAGACACAGAATCTGAAGCAGGCTCCAGGCTCTGAGCTGTCAGCACAGAGCCCGATGTGGGGCTCCAACTCAGGAGCAGTGAGATCATGACCTGAGCGAAAGTCAGATGCTTAACCAATTGAGCCACCCAGGTGCCCAAAGCACAGCATTCTTTGTAAGGAGAAAATGTGCTTTGGGCATCAGCAAAGCGGGAGCACATCACACTGTCTTTTGGGAAAGAATGTGATAATTGCTAAGAAATAAAAAAGCACATTGTAGTCATCATAGGAAAAATCAGAACTTTGTTGCCTTCTTTTACCATTATTTTAGAGAGCAGAGTCATGTTTATTTTGAGTAACTTGTGGGGGAGTAGAGATCTGATATTTTTAGTGGTTAGCAACTATACACATCTTAACTGGGCTTCGGAGCAACCCTGTGAGTTTAGTGATAGGTGACAAAATCGATACTTAGATAACTTGACATATGCTTCTTTACTTGGGAGGGATAAAGTTGGGCTGATTCGCAACCAGGAGACTGGATGACCTCTGGAAAAACTGCATCCAGTGTCATTGAACAGGTAGATAATGTAGGTCAAGCCCATTGCAGAAAGCAACTCAATATATGTTAGCATCTTGCCTTCCCTCACACATCAGCTTCAGCTTCTGTTTTCTCAGGTTTCCTGGGCCATTCCAACCTTCAGGGCATTGGTGCTGTTTTCATGGAGGGGAGGAGGGGCATGGGAACTCATATGGATCTCACATTTCTAATGGTAGAGTGTTGGGTAAAGTACTTTTTAAAGTACTTTCTGCTCAGTGTGGAATTGTTCCCCTGGTAGTTCATGTTTCCTTCCTTTCAGCCCAGCCCTTGCATGAGTTACCAGAGTCAAAGGGTGATTGTCATCTCCATTTGGCCTACAGTAGAAGTTGGCTGCTAGACATGAGAATTTCAGGACTAGAGATTCTTCTCTAATTCTGAGCTGCTCAAGACTGAGTGTGATGGAGCTGGCCCTCAAAAACCAGGAAATACCGCTCTAGGGCCAGAAACTGAACATTTCCCATGTGTTTTTTTAACTGTAACCTCTGCCTGGGAGAGGAGAGGTTAAGGGAATAGCTTTATTTTTGCTGATAAAGACATTTTCTCTCAGGAAATAAGAACAGTGGGAATCCAAGGGAGACAACAGTAGGGGAGCAAACTTGGCTTTCCTCTTTCATCTGAATCTTGTTTAGTAGTTGATCGGTAAGGGTAATGTACCGGAAAGATGCCGTAGGAATAGGCAAACAAAATGGAAGAAGGACTTAATTCACAAAATGAAAACTCAGACACTCTGCCTGAATAATTTTCCTTTACTAGATTCAAGAACTCTAATCAGACTCCCAAACATCACTGAAATGAAAGAACCACATAGGAATGGGGCCGAGGGGCACAAAATGTAATTGTCTGCCCTTGGGTTACGATGGTTCACGTCTGTGTTCTGCTCCCTTAGGTCTTTCTTGACCCATAAACATGCTCAGGGACTACCTGGTCATTTAACCACCTGTCCCTTTATCCTTGACTCTGCTGGTCCCTCACACCAGCACTCTTCTTTTAATCACAAACATTGTGAAAGGTTTGTTCACACTTGCTGCCTGAAATTTCACAACATCTGCTAGACAACCTCTTTCTGCTACACCCTTTTATTGAAATGATTCTCAGATAACACCCACAGACAAAGTCTCTTCCTCCAATCTCCACCTTTGTGACTTCAATAAAACATTTGACACTGTTGAATTTTTTTTTTTTTTTTTTTTTTTTTTTTTTTTTTTTTTTTTTACCTTGGAACCTCTTACCTTGACGGCACACTTTGGATTTCCTTTTGTCTAAAAGCCCCTTGACTTCTTCACGGGTCCTTTCTTCTCTAGGTCTGCCGTCTTCAACACTGTCTCCTAAATCTACTTTTTCACTCACCCATGACCTTCCCCTTGACAAGTTCATTTCACGGTCATGGTGTTCACTATTATTACTTCTCTGTCAGGAACATCCAAAACTTTATCTTCAGCATCAAATGGTATCCTGAGTTCAAGCCTACATTTACAACATGCTCCTACTCTACTTGGATAGAAGTCAAGCCCAACATGCTGAAAAGTGAATTAATTACCTTCCTCACACAGCAGTGACCTCTCCATTTCCTATCTAGACATTACTATGATCCTAATTATTTAAGCTCAAAACTGTAAATGCTAACAATTTCTATCATCACTCCTACCATTAATATAATCTTTTGCTGAATTTTGACAGCTCAAACTCCAGACTTCTTCACTTGCAATTGTATAATCAGATCCCAACCAACTCTTCCAGTCTTATCTCTTATTGTTCCTCTGCTGTTGCTTTGAAACCTTGGGACCTTCCTGGGTGCAATCTGAAACTGGTTTCCATACACACAGGCAAGATGAGACTGAAGAAAGAGGCAGATGACTCCAGACTGGTAGGTGGCAGGTTTAAGGAAGGGAATTTAAGTGTGAGTCTGGTCTTTGGTGGCTCCAAGACTAGTACATCTCCACACCAGACTGCCAGATTCTTAAGAGTCTATATAGAGGCCTTAACTGGGTGCAGTCATATATACCATCCAGTGGGTCTCAACAACACATTGCTTTCTCCAGGCTGTAGGCTGTATCCTTGAAAATGGCTCCTACTGTGGGATTGGTTGAGGGACAGGGAGTGTACTTCTAAGGACAGGGGTGAGGGTGAGGAGGCTCCAAATGCCCGGGTCCAACCTGCAGGTCAACGGGCAGTCATGTCCTCCTGATGACCTCCTCCAACACCTATACATGGCTATACTTTATTTAAACAGGATAGGCCACCATTCCTGTCCATTTTTCTCTTGTTTTCCCATCTCTGTGCCTGTATACCTATTTTCCTCCTTGTAGAATGCCCTCATCCAGAGTCATAATTTGTGGGACTCAGTGTGACAAGAAAATGTCCTTTTCTCAAAAGAGCAGCAAAAAGATGCCCCTGAAGTCACTAAAATCAAAGCTTTGCACTTTTTTCTGTGTATCTCCTCTGTACACGCACAAACTTCACTTACAAAACACAGGTTCAAAGATGAAATTATCAAGATGATGGGGGTGCCTGGTTGTGTCCAACCCTTAATTTCAGCTCAGGTCATGATCTCACGGTTCGTGTGTTTGAGCCCCAAGTTGGGCTTTGCACTGACAGCCTGGAGCCTGCTTGGAATTCCTCTCTCTTCCTCTCCCTCTGCCCCACCCCCCACCCCCAAGTACATAAACATAAAAAAGAAATTATCAAGATGGTGACAGTAGAACATGAAACTAAGTGTAGTGTCATGTGTGACTGCAGACTCACATGTCCACAAGTCAGTCCTGCCCTCATCCATCTGGGCCTTTCTCCCTCCTACCCACCCTCCAAAGACAAGTCCAAGCCTGTCTCTGCTCGGCAAATTAAGAAGTGTTCATGCTCTGCTCTGCTCCAAAGATGACTCAAGTGGTTCCTTCCTAGCGCTTTGCAGAAGTCTCTGAGAGAGGTTTCTACATGCCACTAATCTTTTAATCTCCCATTAGTTTGTAACTTTCTTTTTTTTTTTAAATTTTTTTTTTAAATTTTTTTTTTTTTTTTAATTTATTTTTGGGACAGAGACAGAGCATGAACGGAGGAGGGGCAGAGAGAGAGGGAGACACAGAATCGGAAACAGGCTCCAGGCTCCGAGCCATCAGCCCAGAGCCTGACGCGGGGCTCGAACTCACGGACCGCGAGATCGTGACCTGGCTGAAGTCGGACGCTTAACCGACTGCGCCACCCAGGCGCCCCAGTTTGTAAGTTTCTTAAGAGCAAGGGCTACATCTTCATTCATCCTAGAACGCACCATGTGAACTGCACATAATAAACGTTTGCCAACAACAAATAAAAAGAATAGACAGAAAAGCACTGCTATCTTCAAGCCACATGTAATGTTTCCCCAAGGTGCATTCTTTTTCCAGCAGAGTGGGAATGACTGTCAGCGCAATAGTCCAAGTTCTCCAGGTGGCTGGCCAGTGCCTTCTTGTTTCCCTTTTCAGTTCGGACATTAGTCTCTACGTTGGTGTCTCTAAAGACATTCCCTTTAGCAATTATTATTGAATTCAGGTAATAGATAGATTTTTTAGTTTCTAAAAATGTATGAATTTACTAGTTTTTTCAAGTATTTAGATAAAAGCCTATGCTTTCCTGTTTTTGTTTTGTTTTGGGTAAAGAAACTATTTCGATGAAAAAAATAAATGAATCTGAAAATGCTTTCTACACATTTTAGTTTAAAAAATAATTTAACTTGTCGTGGCAGTGCTTCTCAGAATGACTTTTGGAAAATTCTCTGTGTTGAGGCAAGTTATTCAAGATCGTGGTAAGAACCTTGAACTTCTCACACTGGCTGAGTACAAATATCACTCCAAGAAAGGTGATCCAGTTTACACCCTTTTCCCCCCAAAACACAAATACCCCTCTTTTGAAGTATTTTGAGCCGAAAACTCAGAATGCTCAGTTGCACTTGTGAGAGAAGCTGCTTTTTAAGAAACATGATTAAGTGGAATAAACTTAAACAGCAAAACATTAATTAAAAAAACGCACCACAGACACTGCATCACTAAGAAAGCCAGTAACTTTACTGAATTGTCTGCAAAATACAAATTATACCTTATTTCCAGCAGGAGAAACTTTTGAAAATTCCCCACTTTTATTCACTACAGACAGCTGAATTAAGTCCCTTGAGATACACAGATGTGGTTTAACTTAGTTATAACATCTTGTCATCTAGTGGCGACAAAGTCCAGCTTATGCCGCTGTGAGCCTCTATTTGAATATTTGTTGCAAATGCTTGTATGCCCTCATTTACAAGCTATTTTAATTACTGTCATGTAATGGAAACAAGTCCCCAGGAAAAGAAAAAGAAGAAAAATGATACAGCAAACCATCTGAAGCAATCCAAGTCCTATGCCTACAGTGACCCAGGTCTACTTTGCTCCGCGAGAACACTTGGTACTGCGTTCACACCACAACAGAATCTGTCACTTAGCCGACCTCTCTGAATTCAACTGAGGTATGAATCAATTTGAGGTATGAATAGGGAAGGCAAAATGCAATACCCGATTATGAAAATAACCCAAATGGACAAATTGAATGTAGAAGATCTGTGGCTTGGATTGCTCCACATCTTTGGTTAAAAACATATTAAGAAAAGCCTTTAATTACATCTGTAGTCTGAAGTGTTCTAACAGACACCAGTATTCCATCAATCTTCAAAAGATCTGTAGTGGCAGGAAATTAACGCCATGTAAGTGACATCACAGCAGATGGCACAAATGGGAACAGATGAAGTATGCCATGCTTAGGCAACAGCCTTTATTGAGGGTTCAAGTGGCTGCTTCTTTAAAAAAAAAACAAAACTTTTTTTTAAAGAAAGAAAATACAAAACATTTACCCTCCGGAAAAACAAACAAAAGCTCATGATAAGGGGCAAAAAAAATGCTATCTCTAAATTCAAAGATGGGTATGTAAGGAAAACAAACACATCAAAGTGTGAGAGGGCAGACATTCTTTTAAAAAGTGTATTGGAACTTTTTTGCTTTAGTCACCCTGAAAACGATCTGAGGATGACAGGTATTTTCATATTCATCATTATAAAATGTTAAATTCCACCTTTGGGAAAAAATAAGCCATTTTACTAAAAAACACAATTTTAAAAAAGGTTGAAATGAACAGCCTTCCACTCACCAATGCATACAATATACAGGTGGTGCAGCTTGCGTATCTTGCATGTGTTACCAGTACTGAAGCTTAATATTACCAAAAATCTTTTAAAATAGGATTAGCTATAACAATATTTGTAGCTGTGTAAAACGCTGTTTATGGTTCTTTTGCTCGCAATGAAGAATGTTGCCTAAAATGTTACCCTAGGATGGGGTATGTAAAATAACACTCCCTCAGGGCTCTGCCCTAGACTCCTGAATACAAAGGATTTACTGTGATAAAAACCCAAAACCATACTAGCTTTGCAAATACAATAAATGGTAAATTACAGATAAGGTAGAAGGGTAAAGATAGACAGTGATTGTTTACAGAAAGTGACTCATCACAATAAAAATTGTGCTTCTTCTCATTAAGTTGTCTTAAAAAAATTCTCAGATTATCCCTTTGCTATCTTGCTACCACTTTATATGAATTCAGTAGTGGGAACAAGAGATGACTGGCATCCGTTTTCAAGTGATTCTGTTCTTTTCATGTTCTTATAAAACTATTGTCAGATCTGCTATAAATAGCCAAGGCTTCTGCTGGTACTTTAGCTTACTCTCTGTTCAGCATTATAAATTCACTTTTCCTTTGTTGCGGAGGCAAATTGCAGGTAAAAAATTAATATGGCTATTTTTTCGTATTTTCACATAATGACCCTTTCCCACCCACTGGTAAATCTCTGCTGATATTGGTAAAGTGTTTTGAAATGACAACAACATTTGTGACATGTTTGCATATTTTATACACATCAAGTTACAAGGATGGTTGTAAGGATGGGGTCAAGTATATGGTGAGGAAAATGACTTTCTTAGTTTTTCCTCCCATGTGTCAACGTGTGTGTGTGTGTGTGTGTGTGTGTGTCTGTTTTATGTTCAGGGATGATTTTCTGTTTTTCCTCTGCGTAAATGTTTTTCTTTCATGTTCCATGGATACCTGGAGTAGTGGGATATAGGAAAAGGTTGACAGATTTTTTTGTTTGTTTTCAGTATATAAAACATTAGTACAAGGCAGGCTGGCATCCTATATGGATACCACCAAAGGTGCACTGTGGTCTAATTGTGGATTTCAGATCAAGTTAAGAAAATACAGCCTAGTTAGTAAGGTCTCTTGGCTTTTGCCACCCAGCGGCAGCCTTTTATAGTGAGAAACACACAGCAACTATGCAAGTGAAAGAAAAGAATGGATAAGAAATGTCCTACACGTGTTATAGCAGTGTCGCTCTTCCTGTCTGGATCTTCGTGGCTGTGTATGTCAATGCACATGATTGGAGATGAATCGACAGATCTTCACATTCCAAGAGAAGGAAAATCATTCTTGGATTGAAATCTCTTTTAAACAATATATATCAACTTTTTTTTTTATGGCACTCACTTTTTAAAGGGTCTGAAAATTAATCCCTTATAGACGAATATCAGACAAGAGTCATCATTATTTCTTGCAAAATTTAAAAAAAGGGACATAGAGAGGTTCTTTAATGGGATTTCTCGAAATGGCTATTAAATCTCTTTATTGAAGAAAAAATAGATGACATACATGCTTTATGCAGAAGTGACATTTGGGGGTCCTGACACACCGGGATTGTTCAACAGTCCTATATTGCTGACAAGATTGTTGAGGGTCAGTTAAAATAATTAAAAATGGATGACAAAGCAACTATCCCTTTACCTGCTTCCTTCTTGTCTAGCACCCAGTCTTTCACATTTTTCTTCTGTGGGAATTTATAACTTATGCGTTGAGTAAACGCCATATCACTTGTTTCTAGGGCCATATTTGCAGGACATGTGCCCCAACATAGCTCCTCTATTCTGGGCATATTTCTAAAAAGTGTATCAAATTCTAGGCTGAAAACCAACCAGATAATTTAGGACACGGGCAAGTTAGGGTACGCACTTACTGAATTCCAAGATGCATGGTGAAATGGTGAGATCAGAAAGGGGCCCTGCATTTGATAATAATGCAAAAACAAAACAAAAAATAGCATGAAAGAAACTCATTAGTATATACAATGGATGTCAGTTGACCCAAAAGATTGCTAATGTATTAAAAACAATTTAGGGTGTTGCAACGTGATATGTTCTAATCCCACAGGTTATCCTTTTGACAGCTGACCTTGAACTTATAAAATGTATGCAGAGTAAAAGAAAACAGAAAGAAAATAGTTACTCAAATGTGCAACTGCACAAATATACCCCCCTCCCGCTATTAAGATAACAAAACTTCTGCTATTACCATAATATTATATATATTAGAAAGCTATACACAAGCATGTTAATTTCACAGATTTTTTAAAAGATTCTTAATATTTTATATAATTAGAAATACACATTTCAAAAACAAAACTTCTACAAAGAGAAAACAGTTATCTTGGTTAGCAAAGCATGGAGTTCCTCATGGCTTAGGGTAGTGCTTTCTATACAAAAAGTCCTTTTTGGTTTTTTACAGGACTGTTTAAAATATTAGCGAAGCTATCAAGGGGGAAAAAACACATTTTGGCTTAAGTAAACTACAAAAAGCCACAAATGCTTTGCAAACTCTGTCTTACCTTTTATATGAAAATAAGCAAAATGTAATGTACATATTTTTATATTTTTATTTAATAAGAGATGCAGACCCAGATTTATTTATTTATTTAATTAAATACGTTAGCCCTCAAACTCCACATTTTTTTTTTTTTAATAGGTATGGTCCTCGTTTAATGGTCGTTGATCCTTTTTAATGAGTGCCATACGCCAATGATATGCGTGCAGGTTTGTGAGCGCGTTCTCGGGATGTTAGGTGACCTGGTGTGTTCCTAACATTTACCAATGGCCACCCTTTGCCGGGTCTGTCCAAAACATCTATACATTTTTCTATATGTTGCATAACAGCTGCTCTCTCTTTCAGTAAAGATCTGCCGCTTTTGGCAAATGTTTCCTTTTGTCTATTTACATGTAAATAACGTTGAACCTGCAACATGACACTATCTATTGTAACATACATTTTGCAAAGGAGCACAACAGTGAAAAGAAGTTAGCCTTAAAATCTATTTTGTACAAGTGTTCTGTTGTACAACTCAAGTGCTAAGCTTATCTCAGCATTTCTGTTTATCTTTATACTGTATCACTGAGGCAATTTAAAAGTACTTTTACAAAACAGAGTACCTGACTTTTTTTTTCCACACACAGCACATATAATGCATATCGACCCCCCTTCCCCATTAAGGTATAGCACACACACACACTGCAAGAAAAAAAAAAAACTATTAAGTAATAATCTGATCATGTTGCCCATCCTTCCGAGAGTCGCATGCGCTTGACTGAGGGACTTTCCCTTTCGTCCGGCGAAGGTCTGGTGAGTCCAATGGGGGAGTGGAATTCATTCCGGTGATCCTCTCGGTCGCTCCCGTCGTACGAACTGCTACAGCTGCTCAAGCTGTCAACAGGAGATCTCCCCGCCTCGTGGCGCGTGTGTTGTGGGTATCTCGAAGGGGTGGTGGTACGGTCTCTAGGAGGAGAAACAGGTTCTGACTTGATGTTGAGGCTTTGAGTAGAAGGCAGGGAGAGATTTGAACTCTGAGATAAATGAGTGCTAGTGCAAGCTCTGTAGGAGGAAAGGAAACCCAGTTACAGATGGAGGAGGCCTGGAGCCCCCAGGAACTCACAATTACATAACACATCAGCTTCAAGACTCGCATAGACACCAGAGCATGCCCAGAGGGAGGAGAGCGTGCTCGAAGCACTTAGGGGCATTGCCTTCTCAGAGCCATTTAGGATGCACGGTAGTAATTACAGCATTTCACTGGTCTGGGCCTCATGAATCATACCTCTAGTCTCTGACAGGCTCCCTAAACATACAGGTGACTGGCTCAGAAAGGCTTAACATGACATGCTGGAAAAAGCATTTTCTGTGTCCATGGAATTTCTCCCTAGACTACTTCCAAAATATAAGCTAAGATTTAAGATACAGTGTTTAGCCTTTGAATTAGACGCCTTTGATTTACTAATGTGTGTGTTCTGTAAAAGCTAGTTATAGATATAAATGTTTCCCTCTGTGTAATAAGCACATGCACGTTAAGTTGTATAGTCTTCAGACAAAGTGAAGAAAGTTCAAATTTCAAATGAATAAATGCACAAAATGCTACATTTATAGCTGTAAATGATGTAAATGTAATTATAACTGTATCTGGTGAAAAGATTGGAAGAGGGGAGAGAAGGAGGGGAAGGAGGTTGAAAGTTATCTGCAGAACAGTTTATTGGCTTAAAAACACTGAGACTTCCTACCCTACTAAAACTGATCAACAGTATGACTTTCTCCATTGTTTGTCAGTTACATGGGATGAAACTGCTGTCTATTTTCCACAACTACTTCAACTTTATTATTGTGAATCTCTCCCTGCTGGGGTGCTTAGTAGGGTATCACTCATATTTATAATTGGCATGAGTTGAGGAATGTGGATTTGTCTAAGGAAAGGTTGTTGTAAAGAAGGATCTAGTGTGATTTTATCGTGTTTATATGCCTTAATCCTCATTTATTCCAGGAGATCTTCCAAAATGTGGAAGAATTTAGATACTTGAAACTCTGGAGGGAAAAGCATTAAGCCTTTAGTGTAGATTAGCAATCACAATGACTTTGATCAGGATAAACCAGAAGAACATTGCCAACATCAATTTTAAGATGCTCATACTGTTCTCACATTCTGATTGCACAGACATTCATGGCTAGAGTCAGCATTACTTGCCCATGTTGTCAAGAGAGTGCAGATACCTTTTTTAGTGAGGAGGAGGAGCTGCAGGAAAGAATAATCTATCCAGATACGCCCATTCTAAACAAAGGAAAGCCAGGCTACCTACTCCTGTATGTGATTACGTTACTTTCAAATGGAGAGAATTAGAGGACATTAAAAAGCCATTATGAGCAGGGAGAAAATGGGTATATGTTTCAGAGGAAAAAGTGGAATAACTTGGGGCCGGCTTTTTGGGAGATGCGATTCAGGCTCAAAATGTATAGAGATATAAAATTAGTCAAAATGAGTTTATCTTTGAGTGATGTTTTATACAAAAGCACCACCTACTGGCAAAGAACTACTTTCCTTCTCTTATTAATAGATGAGCTAATGTGGAGAATAACATAAAGGAGAATTATTTGTTTCCCTAGTAAGCCTTTCTTTCTCTGGCTTTTATGTGTTAGAATTAAAACAGTCTTAGCATTTACATGAAGTTACCAACATTGAGTGTATATGATTTTCAATCATCTGTTTATACTTGTCATTATTTATTCGTAGGTTTTCTTTTACAGTCGATATTAGCATATTAATTTTCTAAGAGTTTTAATTAAATAATCTTCAAATCAAGAAGATATTAAAGTGGGGGGTGACACCTGTATTTCAAAAGGATCTGTAACGGTGGACTATTTTATCTTGATTCAAAGTTACTTAGTGATTCATTTTGATGTCAGAGGAAATCATCTTTTGATTTCTGGAAGAAAGAATTTTCCTGGCTCTGGATAAGAAAGACTATTTCACTAAAATTTAATTAAATGCTTCTACTACGAGTCACACAACTCTTTAATAATGAATGTCAATTAGGAGTCTGAAAACAAAGTGGCATATCAACAAATGCTTTTGACTGCCCTCTGACATTTAGATAGCTTCTTCACAGGCAGAGAAACATGGACAATTAGAAAAAAAAATTCGGTGAGTTGGACTAGTTAGTATAAGCAGTTAATCTGGAAAAATTAAGCAAAAAATAGTATAATCAAAATGCTGCTTCTTTAACACAGCTTTTGGAAGCTGCATTACCTACTTATTTACTGTATCTCCCATTGTGAACTGGCTCAGATGGGTTCTGCTACAGGCCTTCCCCATAAGAGATGTAATACTGATTGTTTATGCCTTCCGTAGACAAATAGGCTAGTCCCTAAGTTTACTTTTTGGTGGCATTTCAATTGACACTGAACGCATATATGAAGCATTTTGAGTAGTTCTGGGGACACTCAACCCACAGTAACGAAATGTACGTGATAACTTCGATTCAGCTTTAGTATACTGTGGTATAGGATTCCAAATAGCATGAAATGTAATTGGCTAGTGTCTGTTACCAAAGTATTATCTTGCATTAAAAAATCACTTAGTGGTACGCATGCTAGATTCACATACAAGCATGTTGGTCTGCTTGTTCTTGAGAACAAAATCTTTATAGGCCCAGATAATTGTGAAATGCTCCATGTGTGTGGGTGAGAAAGAGGTGGGCGGGAGACAGAAGCCTGATGTGCAAGTTGCCCATATCAAATCCTGCTGCAAGTTTACATCTATTACAGATGCCTTCCAACTGGGAAAACACCTACCCTTCCCCACGATTGTTCAGAAGTGAAACAGAACCGGATAGTTTTGTTCAAATTTTGTACTGCCTCCGCCCAGAAATTAAACTATCAAACTATATTTAACCTAACCTTTTAAAAGTCGTCTGTAAACACCCACATCAACAAAGATGATGTAAAGAAATGTTTCCAGAAAACACGTTGCTCCTTTTTAAAGGTGATATGAGAAAAGTACTTAAAAATTTGAGGGTCATTTTCTCAAATCTCCATATTCAAATGACACTTAACCCTTGAGGGCCAAGTTCCTTAGGCCAATCATCTCTGCTTCCTACATCAAATCAATGTATGCCATTTATCTGCCTTGGTTAGATAAAATCAGATGCTAGACAGTGTTAGAAGTATAGCTTCGGAGTTAAAGGCATTTCCATCAACAAAACAGAAGAGTCCTTTTATACTCTTAATTTTGGGAAAGAATTGTGGTGACCATCTTGGGCTGCTGGGAATAGCCAAGCCACTCTGGAGGCTGTATCTACTTTGAACACTGTTATCTGTCCAAAGGAATGTGAACTCACCACACAAGAGCATGAAGCTACTTTAGCCTAAAAAGATACTTATTTCTTAAATTAATTAACACTGTAGGGAATTAAGGCACCCCATATAATTTATTAATATAAATATTACAACTTGGGAGTTTTTTTTTAAAACAGTTTAACATTTAGTTGTGTAAACATGGGCTAGTCCATTTGAAGGGACCCATTTTTAAAAAGCTACCCTGTGTGTGTGTATGTGTTATGACAGAGAGAGACAGAGAGAGAGAGAGAGAGAGAGGAAGAAAGGAAGGAAGGAAGGAAGGAAGGAAAGAAGGAAGGAAAGAAGGAAGGAAAGAAGGAAGGAAAGAAGGAGGGCCAGCCAAGATTAGAAGGGCTGAAGGGGGTATTCCATCTGAGGGATAAGGGAAGTGATTAAATACAATAAAAACTCATAGACTAATTATGCACCATGATAACCGTTGCTGAAAGAAACCGGAACTAAACAAAATGCTTCATCCTTGGCTGTTGCCATTCGGTTCCTCTCTAGGCCAGTCCTCTCCTTTCTCATTTACTGAAGCCTTTATTAAGGGCAGCAGAGAATCAGACTCTTCACATGTAAAAAAAGGGACTTTCAAAATTATGGTATAGTTAAAATACATAAATGTGTTTTATATATAAAATGCAAATTTTCAGGTGTTACTAATAACAAAAGAAAGCCACATTCAAAGCAAATACTATGGCTCTTGACATTGATAATTTCTAAGGAAATCCAGTCCTCTAATGGATGAATTTTGTGAAAAGTGAGAAGTAAACAACTACCCTGATTTTTGTCAAGAAGCACGTACAGTGGACTCACTGCTTAGCCATAGCAGAGCACTGCCACCTGTATGTATTTTAAGATTGCCATGATGGTACGATGTACTTAGGGATAATTACCTTAAAAAGTTATTGCAATAAATGTCTACTTGCATAGTTAACATTTCTGAGAAAACTTAAAAAGTCCTAAAAAGAGAAACCCTTTATCGATATTTAATTTAAAAGAGAAACCCTATATCAATATTTAATATATCTTCAAAGCTAACAATCTTTTAAGAAAGCACAGCAACAATGTCATGTGAATTTATTTTATGGTTTACATGAAAGTTTAGATTTTCAACAATAGTGATTAGTGGGCAGGATACAGACAGGCAGTGAATGGGGGAAGACTCCATTACTAGAGCACTAATCTATGTGAAATAGATTCCATATGAAAGCTAGGAGGGCAGCGAGGGGTAAGAGATGCGGTTGTGATGTCAATCAGTGATTTTTATTGTAATCAGTGTTTTTAGACTCATTATCTCTTTAGAAACAGAAGTATAGAACTAACTAGATCTTCTAACCAAATGGCTCAGCAGAAAAGTAAAAGTGAGGTAGACACACAGAATGTTTCTAAAATACAAAGATTTATCTTTCAATATTTTATATCTTCCTAGTATTTTTCTTCTGAAGATGAACTGCAGTTTTGGAGTTATTATGTCAACTGAAAGGCAGATCTTTGATTCATGTTTTAAACTTAAGAAAGCTATTTTTTTGACACAAACTGTGAATTATGAAGTCAGTACTTTTTAAAGGTTTGCACATTTCTACAGATAAATGACAGGAGTCATTTCTATGATAAAGACATTTCTCAAAGTTACCACAAGGGGGCAGAAATACACATATTCTGATATCAGAAAACAACAGAAATTATTTTTATACCCAAATTTAGGTAATTAGTGTATATATATATATATATATATATGTACACATACATATACATTTTTATTTATACAATGTCTACAAATATACAGCCATACTATGAATGCATTATTATAACTATATGAAATCTGTATATCAATAGAATAATAGATCCTGTGAGCACTAGGTTAATGTTAGCATGACTATATGGTTTACGTTAAGTGATAAGGATTCCCAAATATCTCAAAAATGTTAAGAACTTTTAAGTGCCTTCTTATGTCCCACATGAGCTACATGAAAAGTTAACTAAATGAAATTTTGTCATTGACCCAAGTGGAAACCAGTATAGCCTAAAACAATAGGGAAATAATTTACCTCATTATCACAGGGCTCCCCTCCTCTTAAAAAATAAGCCAAGTAATATTAAACCTGCTTGAAAGATACCGATCTGATCATTACTTTCCGATTTCGATAAAGTAGGATTGTACCTCCTTTAATGGGACCTTAGAGCGCAGTGTTTAGAGATTGCCATTTGTCACTTAAAAATGCCTTCTGAAAGTGTTTTATGAGAGAAATAATATTGCTTACCCCAGCTGACTGAGGGCGGATGGCGGCATGTTATGTAGGTGTTGCTGTTGCCAGCCAGTTACTGACCCAAGATGAAGGGCGCTGGCAGTGTTGAACCCAGACAGAGATGACAGGTCTGCACTACTCAGAGAGTACTCTAGATGAACAAATAAAATAAGGGAAAAGACTTAATTTGGAAATTATAAAATGGTAAATAAACATGTCCAATTAAAAATATTCTATTAGTGCTATTTAATGATCATTATAAATTCTCTCATTTTAGGGGGGGGAGAGAAGGAGATAGAGCATCAGGAGCAATTTTGATTTAAAAGAGATACATATCATATACTGAAAAATAAGTATTCCATGAGAGCTTTGAAGGACAACCGCCTGAAATTTTAATTTATTAGAAGTACAATCCGGCATTACAGCATACACATATTTGATGATCTACAAATGTTGTTTTAAACAATTCTAAGAAAGTGAGCTTTCTATTACATCAAGAAATAATGGCTCGTTTTCCTTGAAATTGGTCTTTTATATTGAATTCAGGTTGGGTTAATAAAAACTTTCACTTAAGAAAGAAAAATATGGATATTTATTTTGTCTTAGCAAGAAATAGGTAACAGTATAGTCTCTGGATGCCACAGGTACTACCTGAAGCTTCCTAACAGACTGAAAGGTAGTATCTTTTTTCATCTTGCTTTTTAATAAAAAGTATTTAATGTACTATTTGAACATGGCAAAGCTACTCACCGGTACCATATGTTGTTGAAATGGCTGATGGATATCCTCCCATCCCTTGTCCTGGTAAAGTAGGAGTTGCTACGGAAACCACTGGGGTAGCCAATGACTGAGCAGACTGGGAGTTATTTATCCTTTGATTCTTTTAAAGTAAATAAAGAGACATTATTGATAGAATTTTTTAAAAGTTAAAAATGTTAGATTTCAGTATTAGTTTTGCACATAACGAGATAACTTGGTACAAATCTCCTGAAATTAATCATTTAACATGTGTCTCTATGAACTCTGCCAACCCTATCATTTACAATCCTTCAAGAGACCAGTTGTTGCCATAGTAACCCATTACATCAGTATCTCCTAGGCAACTGAACTAGTAACAAGTACCATAGGCTTTATTATGAGTAAAAACAGACTATGTTGAAAACTGATGAAATATGTATACTGTACTTCCATTGTTTCAGTTTTTATTCAAATGCAAATTAAAAAAAAATTAAAATCAACCATGGTGGTTTTCATGTTCAGTTCTATATACAGCAGAGCAGATGGGCACATTTAATGCTATACTCTGACCAGCAGGTGGTGCTCTGACCACTTTTTTCAGATTCTTCTAAACTTCCCTCAGAACTACATGGCAAACCAGCTAACATGTGTATTTAACTACTTACAGCAAGAAGATTAAAGATTCACATACATTTAAAGATCATGAGACTTTAATTCTTAGAAAAATAAGTATCCTCATGGTTTAAATAAATAAGGAAATTATTTTCGTTTGAATTTTACTATAAATCAGGTCCTAAAATAAACTGAAAACATGGTCTTCACTTACAAAGGTTGAGACAGAAAAATAAATATCCTGATATTCTTTTCACCTGTGTGTGGTACTTGAAATTAATGGCCCCGAAACAGAATTAATGTTGACATATTATGATAACTTCTGATATCTTCCCATTTTGCTAGAGCCCTCCACCTAAAAGTCACCTTGGGTTTCTCCTTACATGTATCATTTAAGGGAAGTTCTCTTTCTACTTACCAAAAGCAGGTCGACATCCTCAGACTGAGAGCATGGGGAAGGAGTTTTATTAATTAGTGTCTGTAAATATTTATAACTGGGCAAAACCTTTTCAACAAAAGGCAAAGCATCTTCTGATAGACACAACAGTTTAAACAATTTTAAAACCCAGACTCTAAAGATAACTCCTTACAAAGACATTCTTTGTTTCGCTTAATGAGCGGTTTGTCTCAAATGTGAAGACAATCTATCTAGTTTTCCGCACAGGTCACTGTCTCAAACTTCATTATTTCAGTACCACGTTTTGAAAAAAAAAAAAAAAAAAAAAGCTTGTATTTTGAGACTCCACTCATGGAGCGCTGTAGGCGGGGGTGGGGGGGACCTGCACCTGGCCACCAGTGAGAGGCTGTACTGACCACTCACAGGATTCCTGGGAGAACATCAGTTTTAAGGAACTTGGAATAAACCTGCTGATAGAGACAGCCTGTCCCGTATGGCCCACACTGCTTGGCTATGGCCCCGTGGGAGGTTTTATTTATTAGACTCAGTCCTTTCCGAAGGGAATGTTGCGTATTATGTGATTTTTTTGGGGGGGTTGATATTCAAAATTAATCTGCACTGTGCCATAATAAACTAATCAGCTTGCAGGACTGTTTTACCGTGAAGCCTGCCACAGAGCACAGAAAGGAAAAAAAGAGAAATGTGTTTGCAGAATGGTCTAAATTTGTCTACCGAATCTTGGTTTTAAATGTTCTCGCTCTTAAGCAAAGCTAATTTGGAGAACACTGATGTAAGTCTCTTTGTTGTTGAATTTGGCCCCACAATCATTATCTTCATCTTAGCCTGCAGACCCAGGAGAAAGAAAAATGATGGAGTCCGGGGATGTTGCTTATATTTCTTATTTATTTATTTATTTATTATTTAATTTTTTCTTACAGTGTCAACTTTTTTTGTTGTTGTAAAATATAACCTTTGTTCTCATAATGCGTAGGATTTTAAAGCAATTTGCTTTTTAGAGGTAGCTATTTGCATGAAGCACATATATGGAAATATGAATTGAGGCAGAGCACAGGCACATGATGTATTAAGCATTATCACTGCAATATACCTAAGAAAAGAATGGCCAATTCACAGGAGAATGTTCATGTAGAAATTATGGAAAAGATTTTTGGTTGTCAGTACCTTGAGGACATAACTAGATCAACATTATAAAATCTGTTATGAAACTCCCTATTCTGTGAGTTTGATTCTACCATTGGTCAAATTGTATGCAACATAAGCAGAGTAATAAGGAATGATTTTTTTCTAATTATAAATTGGAGAGCTTAAAAGGAAATGGTTTCTTTGCCTCAGAACACCAGTTTTATAGTGAAGTTTATTGGATGTTGGTTTTTTGTTTTTGTTTTTGTTTTTTTTTTAACATGGAAAAGGGAAATGCGAACCAGTTACCAGAAATAATGGCTAAATACAAACAGGGCTCCAGCAATAGCATTGATATGTTAATTTTCTAGGAGCACTTAAGTAATTCAAAATGTTAGACAAATACAAAAACAGCAAAACATATACAAAACATTATCAACATTTATTTAAAATGTAGTTTCGCATTACCACTGATGGCATCGTATTCTTGCTGCCTGGTGGAATAAGAACTCGGAGATCTGGTTTACGGTTATTCATCCCTAAATTCATGGGGGGAGGAGATTTTGCTTGCATATTCTTGTTCAAGTTACCAGGTGAGACCAGCAGACCTGGTGAGTTTCGGGGATTGCCATATCCGTTCCCTGTTAACACAAAACAATGAAAGCACTCAGGGAGAAATCTAGACTCAAGAATGTTTCTACAGGATACACTATATGAGATGAAAAATAAAAGTTTAACAGGGTATGACTTATAAAATAGTCTGTGGGATGACCAACTTAGCCTCCACGTGAAGGTAACCCAGTTAGTTTTGTTTTTTTTTTAACATTCTCTAAAGGAAGATTAAAAATGTTTAACGAGAAGACAGCTAATCTATACCAACTTGCTCAGAAATCAGCATATACTTTTTTTCCATTAAAAAAATTTGGGAAGAAAGACCGTCTTCGTTCAGGGTCTAAGAAAAGCACAGAATCTGCCCTGCACTTTAATGGACTAGCTTGGCAAAGGCCTGGGCTGGCGTGACTCACTCTTTCAGTTCAGTGGTTTGGGTTTTATTTTGTGTGTCTGTGTGTCCTTAAGTGAAGAGAGGGCATACCAGTAAGACTATCATTTCGAGGACATGCAGGGACAGTAGGCTCTTCCACAGTTTGCTGTTGACTTCCCCTTTTCTTTGAGTGGTTTCTCCCTCTGGTCCTCTTATGTCGGGTTTGCTCTCCTCACAAGTTCCGTGTATGACCCTGACAGCTTGCTTTCCTGTTCACACAGAATTTCAAAATGCAGGACTCCTACTTAGGAGCTGAAATGAAGGGTTGATGCCTCCAAAAGTACTGATTCACCAAGGCACAGGGATAGTCATATGATGTGAACACTGAAGGGGTTTTCTTAGATCTCTGATGCTCAATGCCCTACTAACAGAAACGGATATCTGAAGGATGCCATTTCTCATCATTCAAAATATACTGCTCCGTGACAGGAAGAGCTACGGAAGGAGTTGAGGCAACATTAACTGAGGCAGAATGTCATCTGTTGGCTTCATTCATGGCCTCTGATTGGGGAATAAGAGAAACCCACTACCCGACTCTACAATCCTTGCTGTAAAACTAGATGTTTGTTTTCTGAAGCACTTTAAAGGAGACAATCAAACCTTGCTGTTACGGTTGGTCATCATTATCATTATCCTAAAACACAAGTGTCTATTACTCCAGGATGAATGATACTGTGTGCTACCCCATGAGGAGGCAAGGACGTGGCCCCAGTCCTCAAAGGCCCTGCAATTCCTTTATGGTAATCCAATATGCACATGTGTGAGACGTACAAACCAAGACAAGGCAGCCTAGGGAGAGATGCCCACAGAGTAATCCAGATTAAGTGTTACTGAGTTCCCAGGAGGGAAGAGATTATCCAATAAAGATTCACCTAAGAGGCAGGAACTGATTTGGGCCTTGAAAAAAGAGAAGAGACAGTAAGACACACTGGGCTTGTGACTGGGCTGTGGGAAAGGGCTGAGGTGGGAATTTACAGAGCACGAGTCGGGGGGCACTGTGAGCAATCTGGCTAGAAGGGAACTCCTAAAAAGAGAGGAGTGTCGAAGACCTTGGAGGGACGTGGAGATCTTGAATTCCAGCCCGACACACCTTGGGTGTAAATGGTGGCAATGCAGATCCGTGAAGGTCACAGAGCAGAAGTAGAACAAAGGCCTCTAAGTGGACAGAGAGATCTACTGGCCCTGGCGTATTCTGTAATTAGAAAGGCCTGGGAGTATGGGGCACTGATGGTGTGAGCTAGAGGTGATGAGGGACTGGGAAGGCAAAGCACAGGGGTATTTCAGGAAATATTTAGGGAAACATTTTTTGAATTAGAATACATTTGAGGCATACTGTGTAGAGCACATTTGTTCTTCATATCCCATTCATTTACCTGTCTCATTTTATGCATGAATAAACAGGCTGAATATATAACAAATAACTACAAGATTAAATCTGTCAATCGGATCATCCGTAAAATTCTCCAAGTTACTGGGGGGGGGGATTAAAAATAAATGAACCCCCTCCAAAACACGTGTCAAGTACACAGAAGTTGCTTAGGAAATGTTGGTTGAATTTGAATATAAATTACTTGTATAATAAAACTTCATTGAAAGAAGCTAAATCCTCTATAGCCAGCTAAATATGTCAACAGCCAAAATTTTCTTTTCCAGTTAATTTGGATAGTTTTTGGTGGCAAAAGTTATCATATGAAACAACGACATTTACCTTATTTCACTAGGAGATTTACAAAGAACATGTTCACTTACAAAAATTCTTGACAAAATAGTTTATATTTAATGTGTCTTAATTGAATCATTCTTGCAAATATGTTAAGGGTCTAGTTTTAATTAAGATATTCTAGTGGATAAAAAGAGACTGAGAGAACGAAGACAAAATGTGCACTACACTTTCCTGTCAGCTGAAGTTCAGTCTGATACACTCAATACATATGTCACTTATCTGTTAAGCCTGCGTGAGATCTGGTTTAAATAAACAATTAAATGGAAAATTAGGTGGGTAATTTCAAAAGAAGGGGGGAAAAAGTCAGTTAAGCAGTGCAATGAAGCTTGAATAGATCAGAAGAAACTAAAACCCTGGCTTGGTAGATGCCAATACTGGTTTGCATGGAGGAGTTATTTTGCTAAAAGGAAGTAAAACCGCTTTGTGAAATGTGTTGTCCTGTGATATGACAAACACTGGGCCAGTGTGTGAAAATGGAAATGCTTCACAGAGGCTCTGAGAAAAGGTTTCTTTTTTGAAAATTAAAAAAAAATTTTTTCTACAGTAAACTCTGAAAAATTCCAACAAAGCCTACATCTTTCTGCCCACATTTTTAAACAATGACTTAGGGCAGCAGGAAAAAAAAAAGTAAACATATATTATAGTTTTTCATGCAATAAATGCCTCAAAAATGGATTTGAAAAGCATTCTATTTTTCTCTTGGAATATTTCCTGTTATTTGGAAATTATACCATTTTAGAAGATTAGTCACATATTTTAAGGTGTTTACATTTTGAATATAAAATATTTTGAACCACGATGACACTTCTTAAATCCATATTTTTAGAGCACAAAGTTATTTTTAAGAACAAATAAATTCTGCCTTTTACCGGTGAATTTCTGCTGTTTTTAGCATATTGTGCCAGCTAGCATTTTGGAGCCGTATAATAACCATTTCTGTTTCCAGCCACCAAGTTGTTATTCTTTTGGCATAATATAGATTCAGGAATGCAAGACTGTGGATCCTAAACCAGCGATATAGAAACCTATCATTTGAAAATCAATGATGAATACATGCGTGTGGTTTACTGCTAAGAAGAGCCTGCATTTAAACTGGCTTGGAAACCACGGGCCTCCTCGCTCAGAACGCTGTGGCCTGCGTTGAGGCTGTTGTCCTCCCTTAAGATAAATTCACCAAAGAGAACGGTCTCATTCAAAGTCGGGGGTCGGGGAGGTGGCAAATTACTCAAGTTAATTTCTCGGTAATGTTCTAATATTCAGATTCAACCTTTCCTCATGCCATGTTTTAAAATTACCTTCTGTCTGGACAACGATCAATTCAGATGTGACTGTATGCAGATGTCACATTCTCCTGACCACTTTAAAAGCACAAAAATTATAAAGCGTGAGTGAATGGATTTCCTGATTATAGATTATAAGAAAATGAAGAACAGACCTACTTTAGAGCCCGTTCATTTTATAGTTTGATTTGATTAAAAATATTGTTTCACATAAAATGAAACAAGTTAAGCATTCACAATATAATTTGTATGAAGGATAACAGAATCTACCTCAATTGGTTACACGTTTCTAAACATGCATATTAAAACTAGTGTAAATATACAAAACTTGAAATATGGTGTTAGGAGAAAAAAATTTTTTTCTCTCCAGTTAACTTGAAAACACTTGCTGCTTTTTTTTTTTTTTATTGACTCCTATTTTAAGAAGTTGTAAATTCAAAGAACATATTCCTGGCTTAAGATGTTGTGAGGAGGACATTTTGCCTTGTCTCACAGAGCTCAATTGAGTATGTAGCTCTCTTTGAGCCCAAAGTTCTAAAACTTTCTCTTACTTGGATGTTTAGACATGAATCTTTTCTTTTTCCTCCCAGGACTTTCAGTTATAAATACAAGCATGAAAAACTAATAAGCACAAAACAGAAACTAGTCTTTATGGACCGAGGCTAATTTTTTTCATTGGCAAAATCTTTTTTTTTCAGTCTCCCAAATTGTCATGTCTGACTAGCTTCATCTCCCAGCTCCCTACCCAGTCAGACACCAAATCTTGTTAAATTTTCTTGAGAAACGCCTCTCTCCATCTCCACTGCCACCATCCTCGGTAAGGCTTTCATAACCATTTGACTAAGTCCTTGATCAGGGTCCCTGGTCTCCAGTTGAAAGGTTCTTCGCCGGGACTTAAGATGAGCTTCACACTGTAAGCTCCTGTAAATCTGTATGCCAACTTTTGTGCATATGTGTGATAATGAATCTGATGTACGGTCTCAAGATTTTCTTTAAAAATGTTTTTAAAGTGCTGCTTCTATCATGTTACTTTTTCCATCCATACTTAACACTGTTGGGCCAGGGCCCTGCTTGACTCTCAGAACTACGCATAGTTTGACCCCTTCTATCTCACCTAATTTCCACTGTCCACAGACAAGCTCTCAGTCCTCTGGATATGCCTGAGTCTTTGGTCTAGCAGTGTTTGCTCTCCCATTGAATTCAAATTCATCTTAAATGAATTTGAACTCTTTCATGAGAGTTCAGACAGCCTTTCAGACAACGCAGCCCACCTTGAATGCATTCCCTTCTACACTACTGCAATTAGAGGCAGTGATACACGCAGAAGACTAGTTCTTTAAGTGTTTCAGATGGCTGCAAAACATATACACAGACTATGCTGGAAAAATTAGGAATTATTCAGGAATGGCACTTAAAAGTTAAGTTACTGAGGGAATGTGACATGAGAACTGAAAATGTAATATGTAACTTGCTAATTTCAAATATCGAGGGTGTCTCCTCTATGCACTACTTGAGAACATTTCTTATTTGAGGTAATGATTGCACACTGATGACTAAGGACACCATTGAGACAAACTGTTCATCAACCATGTAATATTGAAGTCAAGAAGTCATGCAAGTGCCCAACTACTAAATTTGTTTATAGAGAGTTAATTGAAAGCTGTGTCTTCACTTGTTGCACCTGTTAATCTTTCACCGGACATTACCTTAGCTAAACGCAAGTGGTACACTCAAATAAAGTAGAAATTTTCCCTGATGAAAAAGGGAACTCTGAGGCCCTGCATCTTTTCTTCTGTACTGATGAGTGCTTATGTTTACTGCCATAGGTTGTCTCTATAACTCTCAACAATAATTTACTCATACAGAGTTTTCCTCCAAAAGATGGACTGCATGATATCCTAGGAAAAAACGGTGGAAGGGTCGTAAGTAAGAGTGAATAGAATTTTATTAGATGGTCCAGAGAGAGACTTTCTGGAGAGAGAGAATGCATAACAGATCTCCCAGTCACAACTGTATTGGAGAGAGATGAGCATTCCCATGAGGACACAATATTGGTGGTTTTAGAGTATGTAGCCTTCAGAAGCTTCAAAAGTTTGACTAACACAAACCTCTCAGATCATGTTAACTTTATACTCTAGACTTTACACTAAACTTTTACTAAACTTTATACTATGGAGAAGGAACAAAGTTAGTTTGCGAGTGGTTAAGTGACATCCTTAACTGTGTGACAGGGAAATAGTGTCCACGGAAGGGGTAGATTAGAGATTAGACTGCTATAGGGATGCTAGTTAGGATTCATCTGCCACAGAACACATGAGGAGTAAGGCAGCCGAGTTGGAAAGATCTGCAAGGCAGACAGGAGTCAAGGACAAAAAGAGGATAAAGTAGATAAACCCAGGTTCTGGATTTAGAATTCCTTCAACCATACTGAGCCTTAGTTTTCTTAGCCCTAGGTAATGATTCCATTAGTGTGAGAGAAGCATAAAAGTAATCTGAATCAGAGACTCTCACACACTTGCCTGAGGCAGCCAGTGCCAATATGACCATGCAATAATATTAACAATATTAAATACTTTATAGAGTATTATTTACCAATAGTATCAACAACATCAAGCATACACATTGAGGACCCAGAATAGTACCAGGCACCTAGTAACTGCTATATAATTGTTTGTTATTCTACATGGATATAAAACACCTTTAATCCTTGCAGTGACAACCCTCTCAGGTACTAATAGTATCCCTGTGTTACATAATGAGAACACATGACAACAGAGAGGTCCAGCAAGTTGCCCAATGTCAAACAGCTATTAACTGGTGGAGCCATGACTGAACCAGAAGTATGTCCAGAGTCCATGCTCTGAAGCACAGCAGAGCCCTGTTCCCTGAGAATTGGTCACATTCTGGGATTTTGAAAATCCTTCTGTGTCAAATCTCACCCTATAATTACAGGAATACAAAGGAAGAGAGGAAACAAGTCAAGTCTGAGACCTGGGAGGTGAGACCTACAGGGTCTTCCTAAGCCAGAGGTGATGTGAGAACTTCAGGAACATGGTCAACTTGGCCGTCATAAATGGCATTGCTGGTTCAGAAAATGCTGAACTTATACAAAGAGGCACAGAATGGTGATGTTCCGAACCGCATTTCTGGTCTCCTGGATAAATAAATATTTACAAATAGGAAATATTGGGTTTAGCAACACTAAATGCCAGAACAACTGTTTAACTTTCAGTGTGCTATTTCAAGTGGATGATTAAATATGCTCTTAAAGGCAGATTTTGTAATATTTTAGTCAATAATCTCCCTGAAATGGAGGGTAGAGACATTTATGTACCTATTGTCAATTTAAGAGACCAGCTTCCATCAGAACCACTTAACACGATAGTGAAATGCTCAGTATTTTATAGTATCTGTTATTAGTTGTTACCTAGAAAATAATTTCTAATACATAGGTGTATCAAACTGACTTTGTTTAGTAATTTGTTAATGGTATCTTTGATTTTGTTTTTGTTTTCTTGGAATTTTGGGCAAACCGCCATAGAAAAGCATTAAGTTGAACCTCTGATATTTATTTTCTGCTTTTACTTCAGCAAAAGTTTTTGTTTATCAACCTGGGTTTTTGTTTTTTGTTTGTTTGTTTGCATTAGAACAATTTAAAAACATTTACAGCATACAGTCTCGTTAAACTAAAGGTGCCACATAGATAATAATGCTCACTACAATCAATTAATTTTATACCTGAGTTTTTAAAGGTTTTAAGATAAGTTAGTTTCCAATATCAGGACATTATTTTATATCTCAAACATACATCTTTCTACTGTATACAATTACCTTAAATTGTATACAGTAAACTTGCTCATACAACCCACTGCTCTACTGGAAGCTATACACTTAAAATAGTTCAGTAGAAAAATATTATGACCTTCTAGACTTCAGTCTTACACTCACTGTGCCCTGAATGCCTGAAACCCTGTTAAAAGTGCTAGAAACTATGTTATTCAGCTATTGTGAATCACAAACTTTTTTTTTTTTTTTTTTTTGAGGGAAAAGGAGATCTTTTTCATGGGATGGCTCTAAGGCAAAAGGCAACCACAAAACATTTGGAGGTCAGAAATCTGGGAATGATGAAAATTTCAATATGCCTCCTGTGGAATAGGGGCAAAGCAAATTTTCTGATTCTTATCCTGGTAAAGACTCCTGATTACAGATTTTTAAATATAAAATAAAGTCTCCACTCTATCTGAGGGTTTCTTAGGGAAATAATATAATAATGCATAATGTTAGACTATGAAGAGACTCCTGTAAAACCTCAGTGTCTTTTGTGGTGTATTCTTAGAAAAATACTCCAAGAATACACAAAAGCCAAGACTATTCTTGGCTGTACCAGTTAGAGGGCAGTAGACATTCTAAAAAGAGCTTGCCTCTTCTGCTTGACCATGTCACCCTGATGCTGAACCAGACCTTCACGGATTTCATATCTACCCCACTTGTCCTTGATGTCTCTTGGATGTGTATTGTTTAGTATCTTTTGTGAAATTAACAGTCTATCGGCCAACTAGATACTGAGCACTGAACATTTAGCACATACAATAGGCTCTGGATTGTGAGGCAGAAGTAAAGAAATTTTACTTCTCACTGAGTTGTTTTTCCAAAGATTGAGAGTCTGTTGTCACAAAACAGGTTTGTTTTGGCGAACCACTCTCTCCTTTGTCCTAACAGTCATGTGGGTCAGACAATATCTTCCCAATTTTTGACAGATAAGGAAACTGAGGTTCAGGGAGCTTCCGTGACTTGTCGGTAAGTGGGACGGTTTTTATTTGAATCCAGAACACAAGCTGATTCTACTACATTATTACAAAACCCAGATGTTTCAGATTTAGAACGCATCCTTGTATTTCTCGGGATAAAAGCTCCATTTGCAAATAAGGAAGAATCTGACAACCTGATGTTTTCAATGCACAAAGGCACTCAAAATACCATTCTACTTTGACTACTGATTTATTGAAGGGATAGTTTTTAATTGCACCATAAAAATGATACTGAACCTTGCTATCTTAAAAAAATTGCACTTAACAATGAATGATAGATTTATGACTCACTTAATTGTTCACTTCTTGAGATTTTGGGGCTGTCTCTTTGCTAAAAATGAGGGGGTGTCTTCATTATTGACACAATCGCTCATTCTTTCAGTCATTTTTATAAACAAAAATATTGAGACAGTACAAATTAGAGAGAATGTGACAGAAGAGAAAGAATAATTACTTGTGGTTTTAACATTTACACAACTGCTACAAACACATCAGAAGATGATAATGTTCAAAGGGAAGTATGTTGCACTGCACTCTGATTCTGCCTTTGGTTTATTAATATATCTTATTTACTGCCACCCTTGAGGGTAGGGGCCGTGGCAGACATCTCTGCGAAGCCTACTGGTGCACTACTCACTTACTGAACATTTACTATTACTGCGAATACATTAACCTTTAGTTTTTGCTTAGGAAATCGAGAATATAGATAATTGTAATACTGACAGTGCTCACATTTATTAACAAGCACTTACTCTGGTGCGCAAACTGTGCTAGGTGCTGCCTTGCATCATTACCTCATTTGATTTTCACAACAATCCTATAAAATGGGAGTTCACAGACTTCCCAAGGGCAGTAACGTCATCCTAGGCATATCGTGTATTTTCATTGGTTATTTTATTTCTTGGAATATCTGCCTCTGGAATATTTCCCCCAATTACTGCTTGCGCAAGAATTTGCTCCACCATCTTGTAGATTTCTCTGAGTTGCTTAAGGTTAAACTAACCCGGGTCCTTTTTCATGATTGTTATGCAAATTAATGTTATCATCTTTGAATATGGAAATTGACCACAGATTCAGATTTGCCATTATTACTACATTATAATAACCTATAATAGTATCGCAGGTTGTTTTCCCCCTACACTACCAATACAGCATAATCAGTTCTTCGTCATAATTGGAGGTTGTCAATGGAGGGCAAGGTCAAGAAATTGTGACAGGAGGGCACAGTGTTTAGTAAACAGTTAACGAGTAAAAAATTCAGTTGAAACAATTAAAATGGAACAATAATAAATAAACCCAGTGAATAGTAAAGCATCCTGTGGACACATCCATAGGTTATCAATTGAAATTGTCTATCCAGGTTTTGGTACAATACAGTTTCCTTTAAAGTAAACGAAAGGAATGTTTTTGATTTACTCTTTTAAATATGAGACTGTATCATGACTATAACACTCTTTGAATTGAAAGTCTAGTGAACACACTTGAATTTTAAACTTAAAATTTAAGTGACTGGCAAAAGTTTGTCTAAAAACAGCAAATTACACTCTTGGCCAACAGCCTTGAAGCCCCAGAAAGTCCCTGGTAGGTAAAAAACTGATTTCCAAAAGAGGGGCTTTTTTAACCACATCCCTTCTTCAGCATCTCCCCTCTAAGGATGCACAATTTCATATCACTAATGATTTTGAAAAGAGCTTTCCTTTCTGTAGTATCCCCAAATAAAATCTTACGATGATGCCAAAAACAAGGAGAAGAAAAACCAACAGTGTGTGAGGAAAAAGAACTGTTAAAAGAAAAAAAGACAAATGCTGAGTAAAGTAGTATTTTAGGGGGAAATATTAAACTGCTTGTATTAATATAACAAATGACCAAAGTTTTATTATTAGTCACACTCTCAGGTTAAATCAATGGGATATTAGTGAAGAGACAAATTTTTATGTTGCTTTACTGAATATAATAGAAAGATGGAGATAAAAAAGATACAAATTGTGAGGACAGAAATCATGATACCCTAAGGGCTCTAAAATCTGCTAAACACTCATCTAGGAAGCTATAATTTGAAATTTTGTTTTTTCTGCAGGAATCAAACTCCTTAAGAATTAAGTTAAACTAGGGGTGCCTGGGTGGCTCAGTTGGTTAAATGTCCAACATCGGCTCAGATCACGATCTCACAATTTGTGGGTGCCAGCCCCACATCGGGCTCTGTGCTGACAGCTTAGACCCTACAGCCTGCCTTGGATTCTGTGTCTCCCTCTCTCTGCCCCCTGCTCCCTCTCTCTCTCTCTCTCTCTCTCTCTCTCTCTCCCAATAATAGATAAACTTTAAAAAATTTAAAACAAGGAAGTAAGTAAAACTAACGGGGTTGAAAGCAGATTTTATGATATCCTAACCTTGCCTGTAACATTCATTTGTTGTCTCTTTGACTTGCCTCTCCCACTTCAACATTGGCCCCTAAGGAATGGTGTCAAGGTACAGTTTATAATTTTCCAGGTCCTGTATATGGAAAGTGGCTACTGATTTTCTTGGCGATGGCTAAGTATCACCTGATGTAGATTATCCAACTAGGGGACTAAGTATTTTTTTTTCAATAATTCTAGATAACCTTGGTTTGGATTAAAAATATCATTGTTAGTTAATTTCACAGGTAATAATAAAGCAATGCTGTTGGATCTTTATGTTTTGGGTGAACTCCAAGGTAAAACTGCAAATGAATTTAGAATTTTTATTCAGAATAATTCAAACTAACAGAATAATACTTTCAAAACAAGAATCCAATTATTAATTTGGATTTTTTTCACATGCTGCTTAACAGTATTTAAAAAAAGTAATATAAAGTTATATTTTATACTAACAAAAGTAGTTTTCTTGTTTAAAACAATTAAATGGCATCCATCTCTCTTTCTTGAATATTACAGTCTGAATTTGTGTATTGTTAGATTACAAAAATGTAAACTTGTTAAAGCCAATTCTTTTAGACTGAATTTTTAACTACTTTACTGATATTTTAAATCACTGAGTAAGAATTGCAGAGAAGTCTTTTTGGCTGATAAAGTCAGCCAAGAAATTTTTGATAAGTATTCTCAAAAAACAAATACTTGCAAAACAATGGTACTGGGACAGGATAATTAAAACATTGTATGATTTTTTTCCTTTTCTGAGTTCTATTTTATAAGATGCTAAATTTTTCTTTTTCAATACTAAATGAATTACAAAGAAAGTCATGCAAGTGAAGTTCTATGATCATATAATCATAAAACACTGGGTGTAAGAAGGCGCTAAAGATATCTGTGTCTTATCCCCAATATGTGTACTGAGTTCAAAGGTTCAAAGTCACAGCGTAAGATCGTGCTAGATGGAGTCTTTTCAAAGCCTGGAAGCTGGGGCTCCTTATTCACTGCTCAGTGATTCATCCACAGCAGTGCACTGTCACCATCGAGTCTCCATGTATTTAGCTGATATAAATTAAGCATTCCAGAAGTGACAACGCTTGACAACCAAATGCATAAAATAGTAAACAATTAACAATCAAAATAGGGAAACAGCTGTTAGTTTCTTTTTTATAAAATTATATCTAATTTACAATAAATGCCAATTAAAATTATTAACCAATATACATAAATCTCCTTTGCCTTATTGTCAAATAGCTATGTAAATTGTAAAATTCTAAATTTTCAAAGAGATTCCTAAAGGGTTCTCCTTTCTTTCTCTCTCTATCCCTCCCCTTCTCTCTTTCTCTCTTTCTTTTGTCTCAATCATGAATCCTTGAGCATACTGGTACTTCCTACACAATAAAAAGCAACTATGTTATCAAAGTGAAAACAAAGGGTACTAATAGGATAGTGAATAATCCAACACAAGGCATTGTTGTGCGTGTACCACATCAGTCGGGTACGTGCACAAGAGGCCCTGAGGCGGAGCCAACACGCGATGTAGCTCACAGGCTGAGTGGGAAAGATGCCATACTTTATCATCGAGTTGAGCTGAAAAAGAATGCTTACCTCTTATTTCTCCCAAATCTAATGATTATAAAACCTCAACCGAGCTCGATTTTAACAATCCTCAATAACCACTAAGACTAGCATGTTAAAGGTTTTATGAGATATGACAAAATATAATTTGAAAAGCAGTGTCTTCCGATTTTGGTTGTTGAGAGGAAAGGACTAAGTAGTGGATGAATAACTGAACTGAAACCTAGAAATGCCACTACTACTAATGTATTATATAATGACCTGCTGTATACTTCCCTTACACCAAGAGTGCAAACCTATGCTGTTACTTCTTAATTACCATTTGCCTTTATCTTTGAAATTGCTTCAATTTAAGTGATAAGAGGTTAATTTTTTTAAGAGGTGATTTGTGATGGTCTGAGGTACCAACACACATTTAATTTACTGCAGCATATCATTTCTTTAGATTTCTAGCATGATAGAAAAGTGAGTAAAACTTTATTGGTCAATGTTGCTCATCCATTTAATCAAGTAATTCACTATTCATTGTATAAGTATCAGAAGAATACATTATTTTTGTAAACTACAGATCAAGGGTCTATCTTTTCATATTTAAAATTAACATTATTTCTTTGAAGTATTCTTCCATTTTTTTGCATCAACATGATTACAATTTATAACCAGTAGATCAATTTTTCCTTTATTCAGCTAACAACCATTAACGGAGCATCTGCCATAGACTACCTCCTATGTGTTGTGTTGGGAATCCAAACTGAGTAAGAAAGACACAGTTTGCCCTTGAGGGCTGAGTATCCGGGAGAAAGATGTGTGCCCAGGAGCACCTGGGTGGCTCAGTCTGTTAAGCGTCTGACTTTGGCTCAGGTCATGATCTTGCGGTTTGTGGGTTTGAGCCCCAGGTAAAGCTCTGTGCTGACAGCTCAGAGCTTGGAACCTGCTTCAGACTCTGTGTCTCCCTCTCTCTGTGTCCCTCCCCTACTCATGCTCTGTCTCTTTCTCTCAAAAATAAACATTAAAACAAAAAGAAGAAGATGTATGCCCAGACATAGCAACTGCAATGCAATGAGGTAAGTGATGTGGTCACAGGCTGCTGTGGAAGAAAAGAGATGCATAATTCCTCCCAGAAGAAAAAATTTCCTGAATGGCTGGACTGAATTCTGAGGGATGACAAGGAATGCTCAGGATCAAGAGGAAGTTGAGGGGAAGGAGCACTAGGAATGCATACATGAAGGCAGGTGGCCTCCACGCTATTTGGAAAGCAGCAGCACAATGAAGTGGTTAAGAGTATGGACTCTGGAGACAGACTGCCTGGGTTCCATATTGGGCAATTATTTTTACCTCTCTGTGTCTTAGTGTCCCCATCTATAGAAAGGGTATAATATGCATATCTGCATTAAAGAGCCATAATGAGAAAAAATGAGTTACTTTTTATAAAGCACATAGTAAGAGCAATTTAAATGTCTGCTATTATTAGAGTGCAGGGTTCTTGCCGGCAGTGGCAGAATGAAAAGTTTAAGAATGGAGATGAGGGCTAGGCCAGAGATAAGAGGCCCATGGTTAATTCTGAAAGAGATGGGAAGCCATTGCTGGATTTTAGGCACATGAATGATGAGAAAGGCTAATCAGTCATGGGGAGACTGGAGTGGGGTACAATGTGAAGCAGAGAGACAAATTGGGGGGCTCTGGAAACAGCCCTGGAATGTTGCTATGAATGTGAACCAAGGCATTGGGACAGGAAATGGAGAGAAAAGAATAGACTTAGGAAATACCTTGGAGGCTGAGTTTATAAGACTTGATTCACTGGATGATGGAATGAGAGAGAGGTATAGCTCGGGGATTGGATGGGAAAGATGTTATACTTTATCATCAAGCTGAGCTGAAAAAAGAGAATGCTTATCTTTTTGGTCTCTTGGTATTTATAAGCACACACTAAATGTTAAATTTACTTCTTTTTTGCATGGTATTTTCTCCTCTTTACAGGTTGAGATGATTTGATTTTGAATAAAAATTACAAAGACTGAAAAGTAATTATGTACACTTGGCTTCAGAGTTTCTAACTTTATCTGAGACCTTGAATTTCAATGACAATATTCAAAATTTGGAAGATACCTTTTGGTCATTTTGCTTTAGTTTTCTTTTCTGAAAATGCAGAGACATTCTGGCTGGCCTTGCTTCCCCTGGTGTTATGTGATTCTCTGACATCAGCACAGATATATTCAGCTTTGACACATGATACTGGCGGGTTTGAGAAAGAAGGGGGAGATGGTTGAGCCTGTAGCAGGACATGACAGCTAAGCTGAAGCCTACTAAATGGCATCTGCAACAGGTGTTTGTGGAACCAGAGCTACAAAGGGCTGCTTCCTCTATTTTTGAAAAGTGGGGAAATAACCTTTTCAGAAGTCTATAGTAACTGGGAAAGTTACATGCTCATGGCTATGAGATACACTCATCCAGATATAATGTTTATTATATCAGGATGGAGCAATCCTTCTTGTTTCCTTCTATTTTTGAAGCAGAAGATTCTTCTGTCTATGGCAGAGGTCCTGAAGTAGGAAGATAAATCTGCTAAGCTCGTAAGATTTTTTTAGTTCAATGACGCTATGGCCATACATGTGGCTAACTTTTACACGTACAGGATTGAGTATCTTCTCTCTCCCTGGAGGGCCATTAAACTTAGTGGGCTGTCAGAGAATTGACAATGACAGCATAATTGAACAACCAAACACTTCTTATTTTCAATAGAGAATCCTAAAGCATTCTAGCTATTAAGCAGAAACAAGAGTCTATTTCCATTAAGGCGAAGTAACCCATCCCCCCCATATATTTTTTTACTACTTCTAATAACTTTAATCACCACTATTGGCTGTTCCTATAAAAGCATCGAGATACTGGATAAAATATCATAACATCTAAACCATTTTTTAAATTTATCTTTTTCTTGATCTTTGTGACAACCCCAATTCTTAGTCCCCAACATTCTCTCTAACCATAGTTTTGGCAGAGGCTTGAATCCAAGAAACACTGGTCTGGCTTTGATCTGGTTTTGTAATTTTGAGGCTACAAACCTCAAAGTATTTTTCAGGGGAAAAATGAGTACTTCGTTTCACTGTTCAGCAAGATAGTATATGGAGTTTATTCATTAATTTGCCTCTACTTAATTTTTAAAAGATAGATAAAATAGGAGGCTAGTGCCATTGATTCTGTTTATTAATTCACTGTGTAGTTCTAGTAATTTTTCTTCATTACTCACTGAATTAATGCAGAGCCAATATCAGAAGCGAGAAACATTACCCCCAAGTGGATATATTTATAAAAATGTTTTTGTATGCTGATTTTCTTTATCTTCTTTCTTAAAATTAGCAGGCTGGTAAATTTGACCCTGGCAAAATATTTTAATTAGGTTGTCCATGGATATTTCAATAAGCTTGGATGTTTTTGACATTTCAAACATAACCTTGTGTCATTCATGCCTGTCTTGTACTATTTTAAATGTACAGCATGTTACAGCTGCAGGAATTACCATGGTTACTTGTTATGCCAATAGTGAGCTGCAGTGAGCATTAAAAACTACTGTGCTGTCTTATCTCTGCACTGAAAATGACATCAATCTCAATAATCACAATAGTATGAGTTGATATGGAACTGTGGAGAAGTGTGACTGGCCATAGTGGAAGAAGTTCTTAAGAGTATAATATATTCAAAGAGCTTTTTTTGGGGTACACTGTATTCCTATTCTCTAGGAGCTCATTTTAATGCAAAATTGGCTTTATTTTATTAACAATATTGTTGAATGGTTATAATCTCACTCTCTCCTTTTAAAAATGTATTCTCCTTTAGAAGTAAACGTACAGGAGTTTGGTATTTCTTTGGGTGGAGAGAGATTCACATTTAATGTGAAATGATTAACACAGAATTCAATTGGCAAGGCTTGCTGAAGGTACTTCTGCATCCAGAGATGGCATCCAGGATTAAATTGGTTTGATCAGAGCTTTCAATTCTGATTATGTTGACTAGCTGAAGTTTGATTAAGAAAAGTTCTGGTTAACAGTTTTCTTCTAAGTTACTATCCATCCCCTCCTGCTTCATAAAAATGCTTTAGAAATTCTTGGGGCCATTTTTCCATGCATCTCACAGATCTCTCTACTTTGTTCAAAAGACTTACTTCCTGCAAATCACCCAGTAAAGGAACCCTGAACAATGACACTTGCTGTAATACAGAAGTCTACTCACCTGCACTGGTGCCCGCACCGGATGTGAGGTCTCCACCCATCAGACCACCTATGGATTAAAGGGGAAGATCAAAAGGAGAAAAGGCTAAAGGCCCACAAAACAACACACTTTACTTTTAGCAACCACAGTATTTTGGCTCTCCCAAGAGTCCTAAATTTGTAAAATAAGGTGGAAGGCTGACATTTGTTTTATTATGACATGCTGTGCTCAAACATTAAACCTACATTCAATCACTGACATTTTGCAGAATCTTTCTTTCTAACAAAGGTTACATTTTAAAAATCCAGTGTTTAAATGGTCTCTGAAATTTTATTTTTGGATGTTTTACTGAAAGTAAAAAAAAAAAAAGAGTAAGGTTTACTATATATTTAAATAACCATATATTTGATGTTTAATTCTTTGTAAATATATTTTCTATAATTAGTTTTGTAAAATGCTAATTGTCCAGAACTTTGGTCATTTCATGAACCTACCCACAGTCAATGACCTCATTTACTGCCTGAATTTTCCTTACTGACACCATAAAATAGGTTTCATTGGCTAAAAAGTTAGAAAGGTATGCTTATTCACTGCTAACTTAAAAAAGTACATTAACATTTGGCAGTGTTAAAATATAAGAGCTGGGAAGTTTCAGTAAGGTATTGAAAATAATAATTACTGTTAGTTTTTAAGCAACAAGATTTAGCCAAAAGAACAGAGTATCAACTAGGTTATTTTCTAATGGATTCTAAGAGATACTCCATAATTATTTGTTGGTTCTTTTTTTGGAATTTGAAGAAAATGTTCATTATATTTTAAGAAATGTTTATTATTTCCAAACAAATAATATTTTGGAAATAAAGTATGACATTTCAAAAAAAAAATGAGCATGAGTTTATCAAATAGGAAATTCAACTGCATTTGAGTATGATGTGAAGGGAATAACACAGTTATTGAAAATTCTTATGAAAAACTTCAATCATAGTCAAAAGTAGAGAGAATGGCATAATGAAGTCCTTTATACATATCTCTCAGACTCAAGATTTAGCAAGATTTTATTATTTGGCTATTTTGGTTATATTTTCTATATAAGGTTTCCGTACTAAGTAGTAATACATGTTTAGTTTTAATTATAAGGCAGATATGGAAGTTTTTTCAAGGAAAAAGTCTTCTGTGAATAAACTGCTTTTAATACAGTTATGTGTGCCTGAGACATATTAAACTTCTCCTATAGAGTGCTTTTTAAAAAATAAAATGTAATGTATAATGGTTTGCTATGTATGATTTAGAAATATAATTATTTTTGGTGCTTCTTTTGGAAGTGTGAAGGAATTGTTTGGTTGTATTTAATATGCATCTACTTAGTTCCAACTGTGAAGCTGGCAAATCAGGAAGACTTTCTTCCCTTCAAGAAGGTTCTTTAAATCCAGTGGGGAAACAGACACATATTCAATATAGCACATCATAGTGTGTTTTGCTTGATCTGAGTATGAAGAATGGTTGAACTTTTTCTGAGCACTGATTTCTTTTCTCTGGAACACTGTGAATTGTACAACAGTAGGGATTTCTTAGAAGCATTGAGACGAATTTGTGGCAGGTGTATATGTTCTTACGATGGGCTCTTAATTTCTTTTTATTTTTATTTCACACTTCTTAGAAGTTATGCTATTTTATCACATTTCATTTCCATTTTAAATCCTTTGTGGTATAAGTTTCTGTATAAGTAATAAAAATTGATCAAAATAATAAATAACTAAATGGCACAAATGTTATCAGAGGACAGAGGGGAAGATTTCACAGAATGGGGTGATATCTGGCTAAGAGGAAAAGGGAAAATGGCATTTTAGGTGGGAGAAGAGCAGAAGCAAAAGAAGGGAGACAGGATATTCTACTTTCTGTTTGAGAAAGCATGTGGTTAAAATATAGCCACATGAGAGGTTGGTGATAGATAGTCTGAACAGATAAACAGCAGATTATGAAAGATCTCACAAGACAGGCTAACGAGGTTAAAGACCTAAAATAGGGCTATTAAGCAACGAAGGAACATAACAAATGGAAAACTGAAAAAGTCAACATCTTGCCAAGAGTGGCTCCTTCTACTGATTTGCTAACATTGTGTCCTCATGAGGACCTACCTGTGTTACCTGCACTTGGAGGTCGATGTGTTACACCAGGAGACATACTATTTCTCTGCAGAGAAGGGTGGGCCAGTGGCAAAAGGTTGGGGTTTCCCAGTGAGCTGACGGGGTTGCTGTATACCAAACTGTTGTGGCTGGACACTGGGATGGAGACTGGCATCTCAAAGTTGGGAGGTGGAACAGCCTGTAGGAGCAGAAAAAAAAATATGTGTAAAAGGAAAGAAGAGAAACAGAAGCCCTCAAGGACAGACAGGCTTTACTTTTCCTAGAAAATTTTTAAATTCCAAGCTGCTTGGTGTCTAGAAGACCATTAAGAAGAGCTCTCAACACGTTCAGATCATAAATTGATTTCTTTAATGGGCTTAGAACTCTTTCTTTGCAACTATTAGAAAACGTTTCACTTTTGTTTAAAACAAAGACCCATTTCATTAGACTCCATTGTCTTTGAATTCCATTCTATTAAGTAATAATTGTTCATTTGTGATGTCTGAATCTGGTGCCAGAAATGACTGCAAGATCAAAGGTACATGATTGTGATGACTTCACAGAGAAAAAGGAGGATTAAAATGCAAACCAGAGTCTTCAGTTTAATTGCTTATTGAAGCATATTTATGCAGAAGTTTAATGATATAAAATCATCTCCAGGCATGTGAATAGCACATATACTTTAATTATTATTTTTTAAAAGTCTGTCTTTTGATAGTAACTCTAAAGATAATAGACATTTTAAGATCCAGAATTCAACAGAGCATGTATCATTCAATGATCCATATTTTAAAATGATAGTTCATAATGTATGTTACAGTTCACATTTTGGGATATACTGACACTGACAAATGGAAAGACCTCTATCTTAAGTGAGAAAGTGAGCAAATATTTAGGGACCCGAAGTTGTGTGGATACCTAATTACAGTAATCAGGTCCTAATTATTGATATTTTGGTATTATTTTAGCAATTTAAGCAAAATCTTGCTTATTTTTCTGCTTGTACTAGATAATCATACTTACAACTCCCTACCTCCTTTTTTCTAAAAGAAAAATTAACATTATAAATGAAAACACTGTTTGAATATATTGCCAGAGGACTCATGGTGTCAGAGCATACAGCATTCTTACTAAAAAATGGATTTATGTGTGTGTTTATGTGTGTATCTAATATATATATTAGAGACAGGGTTTATATAGAACATTCCCTCAGTATTCTCAAATAAGCCACTGTGTCAGTTTAAAAGCACATGTGCATGTGACTGAAAGGTTTTTATTTTTATTTATTTTTTTGCCTTTTTTTTCAGTAATCTTAAAATCAACTTTCTTTTACTGGTTCATTGGCTGGCCTGCATCATATGGCATACTCTGCAGAAGCTGTTTATCCTGATGGTAAATTCACTACTATTTTTTATTTATGCTTATGTTCTATTATACTTTATTTGTCCTATTTTCTTTTTTTCCATGATCTGGACATGTCGATATTGACAGAAGCAAATGTTTCATAACTCTTTTACATGTCTTTGATTCCTCACTATTTTAGAGGAAAATAAAAACGTTCACATGCTTTATTAAAACAGTCATTCTTTATTAAGACACTATCTTAAAGAGAGTAACAAAAATACTTTTGGATAAACATTGTCATATAATGAAATATAAACATTTGATAACACATCAAAGAATGAATATATCCCCAAATTTCTAGAGCCTTTTAAACAACAAAAAGTATTGGTGTATGCTGTAAAATATATGTCTGACAATGAATGAAATACTGTATTCCTATAGTCAAAGGCCAAATAGGAATTACTTAGAATACCTAAGGAAACAAAGGTAAGTACTGTGCTAGGTCTTCTCCATTTGCCCCTCCAGAAGCACTCTCCACCCTCTTCACTGCTGTGGGCCCAGGAGGCTGACTCTCCAGCCTGCATCTGCCTGGCTCTTCTCGCCCTCTGGCTTCAGTTGGACCACTGGAGGGACCAGCAGAAGTGCAGAGAATAGGAGAGCAATCACGGTGTTTTTCTACTGCAGCTCCCTCCCTGCTGAGCCATGGGAGGACTAGTGAAGGTCATGCCTCTTTTTGGGTCCCATCTTCATAGACTTAGGTGTTGCTCTGTGTGCTCTGGTTTCTTTTCTCTCCTCTTGCTCCTTCAGGCCTAGATGTGCTAACAGCTTCCAGGTTGTAAGCCCGAATATACTTCACTATTCCTTTGGGTTTCACGGAATGCTACCTATCGACAAACAATCCTTTTACTAAACTCCCTTCAATTACCACCTTTCCCACCAGAGCCATAATAGTGACTCTCTAGATCTAGAATAGTGGTACTCTTCAGGGGTGGACTATCTCCTTAGGGAGCACTTTGGAAATCTTTGAGACAATTTCCGGGTGTCACAATGATTGGGGGGTGTGGCTGGTATTTTCTGGGTAGGTAGGCAGATATGCTGTATACCCTATTATATGTGGGACAGTTCAACACAACAAAGAATCATCTCTTACCCCTCATTCAACTTTCCAAAGTTGGAAAGTTGAATGAAGCCTAGTGAAAGCTGGAATTTATAGGACCTTAACTTTCCAAAGCCCCTCTGCACATTCATGTGTGAAAAAAACCCATTTCCAATGATGTGAGTCAGAAGTAACTTTGTTCTACGAACACAAGGTATTTCTATACATTGAAACACAGATTTTATTATACTCTGAAATTTCCAGAAATGCAATTACTGTGTGCATTGAGGGAATATTTAACTTTGTTTTGTAAAGAACTTCATTAAGAATTGTTTGCCATCTTCAAAACTCATGTCACCAATGGCAGTTCTGCTTTTATAATTTGGGTTGTAAATACAGCAGTGTGTTCTCTCAGCTCATTCCATTAAAATGTTTTCCTCTGCCCCTTCACTGAAAATGCTCTTGTCATAGTCATTATTGACTTTCCAATGGTAAGTCCTCAGGCCTCAACTTGGGACACAGCTGGTCACTCCTTCTTGACAAATTTCCTTTCCTTTCAAGACCCTGAACTTTCCCTCCTACTGACCTCGATGGCTCTCCTTCTCCGTTTTTGTTGCTGGTTCTTTCTCTTCTCCCTGCTCTCTGAATTTAAGAGTAGCATGGTCCTTTATCTATCTGCAGTTCAGCTCTCTCTCCTGATTCAGCCTTGCATATCCAACAACAACCTCAATATTTCTACTTGTCTCATGTCTAGTCTAATAGACATCTCAAAACCAACTCCAACCTACCTCCACTCTCTTCATCTCCAGCTGATGACAGCTCAATGCTTCCAAAGGCACAGAATAAAATCCTTGGAGTTACCCATGAATCTTCACTTTCTCCCCATACCCAACACCCAGTTCATCTGGAAATCCTATTGGCTTAACTTCCAACATACCCACTTTCCAACCACTTCTCATTCTAAAGTCTCCAGCATCATCCCCTGTTTCCTTGATCACTGCAGTTGCTTCCTTAAGAGTTGCCTGCTTCTATCCTTGCTCTCCTTCTTTTTATTTTTGATCTAGCAATTGAATAGATCCATTAAAGCACAAATAAGATCATAACACCTCTCTGTTTCAAACCCTGAGAAGCTCCCACCTTACTCGTAGTAAAGCCCAGCTTCTTCCAATGTTCTATAAGGTCCTATAAATTCCAGCTTTCACTAGGCTTCATTATCTGGTTTCCTATTGTCCTCTTCCTCCCTCCTTCATTTTTGCCTCATGTACATGGCTAACTCCATCACCTCCTTCAGTTTTCTGCTCAAAATCTGGCATTCTCAAGGAAGTCCACCCTGACCACCTTATTTAATCATACAGCTTGCCCTACCAACCAACCATCCATCTCTTGATCTCTTTCTCTTGCTTTTCTTTCCCTTGTAACATTACTTATGATGTTGGCCAAATAATGTCCCCTTTCATCAAGCTTTTAAAGCTCTTTTGTTGCAAGGTAATGCAGAGCCTAGTCTACTATTTGTTATATGAATTGACTATTTTTCATTAAAGGAGGGTTTTTAGGAAGACACTATACTAATATGAAAATACAAGCTTACAATTTACTGTGTATTATTACCAAGCAGGCACTGGACTATATAAGTCACACACGTTATATGATCCAACACTTTCAACATCCCTTCACTGTAAGATATAATCCTTTCCTTTTTAAATCGATGAGATTAAGTGGCCCAAGATCATCTAACTAGTAAGTGACTGAGTCTATTGCTTTTTCAATTAAATCATTGTGTAACACAGTACAAGTTTTTGGAGAGAAATAAAATATTGCAGTCAGAAATGATACTGTGAAGTGAGTATGGGCTTCATGGTAACGGCTTATTTGTGTACCATGAAAATAATGAGCTAAAATGGGGTTCTTATGAAATGTGGGTGAGCATCCCTGTTGGAGTGAGCTCTGTGCTTAGGAAAAAATAAACCTTAAAGACTCCTCTCTTCCATATTTACTCAGGTTTGGTATTTTATTTTAGTTTTATTTTTTAATTTTTATTTTAGAGAAAGAGAGAGAGAGAGAGCGAGCACGTGAGCAGGGGAGAGGGGCAGAGGGACAGAGAAAGAATCTTAAGCAGGCTCCGCGCCCAGTGCAGAGCCTAATGTGGGGCTTGATCCTGAGACCCTGGTATCACGACCTGAGCCGAAATCAAGAGTTAGATGTTCAACTGACTGAGCTACTCAGGCGCCCCACAGGTTTGGTATTTTAAAGCTATTTTTTAGTTACGAATGTTTTAATTTGTATTCACTATTAGTGTTTGTAAGTGTTTATCTATTACTGGGTACTTAAGGATCTGCTATCAAACTACTCCCCTGAACATTCTACAGAGTGTTGACTGCATCTCTGTAGAGCAAAGCCCATTTCCCCTCACTACATGCACATCCAAAATAAAAAGGATTCTTAATAATTATTTAATAAATTCTGAACCACTCTAATAATCAGTTCAGTGAAAATCTCTTTACTCCTCTCTTCCTCTGACCATCATCCCAAAGAACTACTCAGTTTCCAGCATTCTGAACTGTAAACAATTTCGATGATAAGTATAAAATTCTCGTGATTGGCTACACAGTGGTCAGTAGAGCTCTGATATCAAAGCATACTTCAAAAAATCACACTTCATAATAACATGCTAACACCTTTTGCATTAAACCTTTTGCTTTGTTTCTTTTGCTTCTTTATCTGTATTAGGAACTGGTTACACAGTTTTAAAGTAGAATTATAAGCTTAAAAATGACCACACTAAGGAGACAATGCAGAGACTCAGAAAGAACAACTTACTTTCTATCAGAAATCTCAGTTGTAGTCTAGTTGTGTAATAAATTGTCATTGAACAAGGCAAGTCATTTAATCTCCCTTGACCTGATCTGAGACATGAAGTGTTTACAAACATAAAGAGATGAACCAGCTCTAAATGTTTTAGGGAATGCAAAGGCAACAATAATGTATAAATGTTTACAGGAATTTGTCATTACTTGTTTTCTTCTTGACTTTTCAAAATTAGGGAAATTAGAAGCATCTATTTAAAATATTTTTGTCTAAAAATTGAAAGCCGAATATAGTTAAGAACTCCAAACTTACAAATATCTCAGGGCCAGGCTACAAATTTTACAATACTTGAGACAGGAAGGAAGAGGAAATTTGGGGTGATTAAATAAAATGCTGTAGGCAGGACTGCTATGTACTTTGCAGGGCTCAGGGCAAAATGAAAATGACGGGCTCCTGTTAAAAAATTATGAAGAATTTCAAGATGGTGATGGCAAAGCTTCTGAGGGCAGGGCCCTGTGTAACTACACAGGTCACATGCCCACAATGTCAGTCCTGCATAAGAGACACAGGCATGACAGCAAAAAAAGCTTTTAGTGTCTATCCCTGAGCAAACTGATCATGGTTGCTGAAGTGAGTCATCGTGGTCAGAAAGGTATCTGAACTCTTACCCAAAACCCACTATTTTCCCAAACTTACCACAAGGAAAAGTCCAATAAAAAGTCAAATAAAATATTTTTAATAAAATATTTTTAGTTAACAGGCCCTTTTTTATTTAATGTGAATGGCTAAACTGAATCCCTTTACTGGGCCATGAATGACACTCCCTTACCTTTCGATCAACCATTCCCACGCTGCTGAGAACTGGGGGGAGAAAAACAAATCACACAACTCTGCTGACTAGTGACTACTAATTGCTGATATCCAAATCTCCGCAAGGTTGCCTGACGACTCTGGCCTGTACTTGCTCATTCCCTTCTCATTCTCGCTTTCTCGCAATGTCTACACCTTCATCCTTCTTGGTCCTCTTCTCAGCGCTTAGTGCCCCACCTCACTATCTATAGACGCTAAATTCAATACAAAACAGAGAAGTCACCAGGTGGTGGTACAGTCAGCTTCACTCTGCCCATCTACCCCCTTAACTAGGTCACGGGTCTACCTGTAACTCCTTGCTCTTCCTGTTCCGATCCCATCCTCCCCTTCCTGGAGTAGCTTTGCCATTTTACCTCCATCGCTGATACCTCTGATCTTTTCCTTCCCTGGAGCATTCCTCCTTTGCAGATAATCTCCAGGCCTTTAACTCTTTCCTTGCTCCTACTTAGAGCAGTGTTTCCTGGTCTTCACAGTCTGCTATTTGAAGAAAACACATACTCCTTCCACTTCCTCCCTTCCTGTTCTCTCTCAACCAATCTTGCAACCACCCCTCCTTCCTTCAGCCCATTTCCTAATTCCTGGTTCCTCAAATGGAACTGTTCTTTCTTGCTGTGATGCCCAGCATGAACCGTGGCAAGCCCCGCGTGAGGAAATGCTGGTCAACAAGATTCCAAATCATCCATGGATTATTTCATGTAATTGAGGAATATGGGCATAAATTATATCGTAACAGGCGCTTGCAATATTAAATTTTCTATTTTAAAAGGGAAACTCTTCAAACCGGGTCTTTGAAATAGAAAAACAGTCTTGTAATGTTTTTAAAGAGGTGGAGACACTCCCTACATACAAAGGGCAGAGTGTCCTTGCCCTGCTGTAAATGTTTTAGCAGCTGTGGAAACTTTCAACAAAATTTACTTCCAGCAACTGAAAGCGATGTGCGAAAACTGCGCTTTTCATCGTGGAGGCTGAAGCACTTACTACAGAGAGGAAGACTCAGCGGCACAGCTAGGAGCTGTGTAGTCCTTCTCACAGCCCAACCTCTAAACTCTTATGTGGTTTTCATCCCCCACCACACACCACTGCACCTCTTAAGAAATCATGTATCCTGATTTTGAACTCTTTACAGGACGGGATGAAATACTGCAAGGGAGCTGAGGTATGCATCACACCTCTTACTCCTAAAGCATGGGAAAAAGGATCCAGTGTGCAAATATGGGCATTCTCCCAGAGCTTCGGGGGTTAAAGCCTCATACTCATTTAAGAACATGGCCAGGGAGAGTGATCCAGGGAGAGTGATCCGCTGTAATACACATACTACTGCTCTTTCCTAGCTGTGCAGGGGATTCCTCCTGTCGCAGACACCGACAATCTTATATTCACAAACCTTTGTGCCTGGCAGCTCTAAACAGTGTATTGTATAGCTGGAGAAACTCAGCCTGTAAGAACTAAAAATTGGCCCAAAGGAGGGGCACCTGGGTGGCTCAGTCAGTTGAGTGTCCGACTTTGGCTCAGGTCATGATCTCACGGTTCATGGGTTCGAGCCCCAAGTCAGGCACGGAGCTGGCCGCTGGGAACCTGGAGCCTGCTTCAGATTCTAGGTCTCTCTCTCTCTCTCTGTCCCTCCCTCACTTGTGCTCTCTCTCAAAAATAAATAAGTAAACATTAAAAAAATTGGCTCAAGGGAACTGCTTCCTTCCTTCTTCTGGGCAAAATAAAATCTCAATGGGTATTTTATCACATAAGAATTCTGGGTATAACAGGTATGCATGACTGCATCTGATGGGAAATGTTATTTTTGATAAAGTGCCCACTGTGGGTGTGTTGTATATAGTACTCGGTTTTATGAAACCTTTAAGAATTTAAGGCATTTAAGCTTTCTTTCATGATACAATATATTAATAATGATTCAACAAAATCTCTTCCGCTGACATTATTTCACTTAACAAAAGAAGCAGACATACTGATGAAGATAGAAAGTTTAATGTTCATACATTTTATAAATAACTTTTAAAGTGCTCCTTTTAATTCAACACAGGTTGTTTGTACACCTACTATGTGTAAGGCATTAATTTATCCTGTGAGTGTAGTTGTGGACTTAGCCTAGAGCTCTTGTCCCCAAATATCTGCACTTATAATTGCTGAGGCGTATTTTCACTGCCGAATCTTTCCCAACCCTCAAGTTTAGGGTATCTTGCTAACTTACAAAAAATGTTCTTTTTTTGAGAAAGGAATTAATTACCCACTGAAGAGCTTGTATAAAATGAGGGTTTCAGACACTAACATTGGTTATTCAGAAAGCATGTGAGCCTCTGAGTTTCATCACTTTTATGCCATAAAATTAACATCATTTGATTGATGACAGAATATAATAAAGGTATGTACGTTTCCCCTCATTCTGTGGGCAAACAAAATAATACATGCAGAGTTATTTCTCTTAAATATCTGGCAAGGCATATGATTGATTGTTAGAAATTTTTTGACTTGGTTAAGACAAAATTTAGCCAAATGTTAAAGCATGGAAAATGTTGGTGTAGGCAAAGCGAATATTCTGATAAAGCTTTAAAATCACCCCAGCACACAAACATGTTGAAATCTTACCATTAGGTTTTCATGCAGTCTGTTTCCCTGCAGCGAGCATTAGCTTTAACCCTTCAGTGCTGTTGCTGAATCTCATGTTTAGGGAGACGGGCTGAAGAAGCTTTATTTGGAGCCAAGCTTTTCTTTGGGGGGCTGATGGCCAGTTTACATGAGAGAACTGTGGCTCCCATAGTGTATCCGGTCTCAGTACAAATATACGTATGTTCTATAGTAAATCCTCAAGCTTGTTCAGAAGGACATTCCAGCGTTTTACTAATGCACTGTGATTTGTGTGAGCTGTGTGTTTAAAAGATTGTGTAAATTCAGGGCATGTTGCATAGATCTTTCTCTTCTTCCTGTAAATATTCTACCTCTGAATGAACTTCTGGATGGCAACTCTTTTAGATTACATAATTTCAGCATCCCTTGGGGTTTGCTTTCTAAATGCACTGCCCTGTGGGGTGAGATGGCTATTTTATTGGTTTGACTTTCCAATGCTTCTTACAGAAAGTCATCACTGAAAGGGTTAAGGTATGTTACTGCAGCGGTTATCAGCAGACCAGCCATCTACCTTTGGTACTTACAGGAATTTTATGACTCTTGATCATATTATCAAATTCTTCATTAATTTTTTTGTATTTTTCTTCAGTGCGTGGGGTGAGTGCATAAGAGGAGTCGGGATCGGGGCTTTCACAGCCTTTGTTCTCTTTCTTGTTCAAGGCCTGCCAGGTTCAGAGAAATATCAAGAGTAAAAAAAATGAAGGGTGTTCCGAGTACTTACACACAATCTTTGCCTGCTGATCATTAGATCAATATCTTCGTTAATTTTCCTGTACTTGTCCTCAGACTCAGGGCTGTGACCTACTGAATCGTCTGCATCGGGATCTGGGCTGTCACAGCCATTAAGGCCCTTCTTTCTCAACGTCTGAAATACATAATTTGGAAAGTTCAAACCTAGACAGAGGCTGTAAGAGACATTCAGGGGTGTTATAGTAGTTCAAGCTGTCCAATATTTCGGGTTTTTATTACATATGCTTTTTTACATTAAAGAAACCATAGAGAGAACCCATGAGTGATTTCAAAAGTGCACTCATTTCTAGTTACAGAAAAATAAAAGGGCAATATTCCGCTTACAACCAAATTCAGTCAATAAACAAAGATGGCATGAGGGCTGAAATTTCATGGTACAGAATTCATACGTGCTTCAAACATCCAGTGAGAGACAATTACAGAAAAATACGAATAAGGTGGCAAATTGCAACACTATCTTCCCACAGGAAAACTAGAAATTAGGACATTACACAATGATTTCAGAATCTGTGATCACGACAAAAGCAGAAATGTCAGAAACAGAGCTCTAGTTCGGGTTTAGCATAATTGTTGGTACTCATGGTGTCCTGCCACCCCCTTAGGCTATGCCCTTGACAGCAAAATGCCGTAAGAGAACCCAGCTCATATTCTCACGAAGTACCCAGTGAGAATGTTCAGACACTGTGATCGTAAGGAGAATTACCTCTGTGTAGTTTGTTTAGAGTTCTATACTTGTGAAAATATGTACTGAGAGTGGTAATGCTGAGAAGTTACCTGCCTAAACATAGGCTGAAAGAAAAGTCACAACACCTGAGCTTAGCTTACCATCAGCTGGATAAGGAAGCCAGAGAATGCTGGAAGTAGGTAACTAAGTCAACAACTATCAAACTAGCAAAAGTTCTTCCTGGTTCCAGCTGAGTAAGGTCACCCTGAGACTGTCTCCTGACACATGAAAGTGAAAAGCCGGTGCCTTACCCTGAACCTCCTGTCGCCTGAATGTAGGTCTGGTCTAGTCTCAGCTGTCACAGAAGGATAAATACGTATGTAACATGGAAAAAGTATGAGTCAGGAGTCCTGAGTTTTACTTTCCCTCTCTCTGTCCCTCTCCCTCTCTCTCTCTTTCTTTCCTTTTAACTGATGGTTGTCAAGTTAATTGTACACCATCTGATTTACAAAGAAAATGTTATGTTTTTAGAGATCATAAAACTTCTGATTAATCACACAGCATGCCGTGTCAATTATTAATAGACTGGCAACATTTCTGAATTTTCCTGGTACTACCAAAATCGTTTTTAAAGAGTTGGGTACCTAAGTGTCTCTCATTAATGGAAAGTTCAGCGGAGCTCATCTTTATTAAAGACAGAATTCACATACAAATAAAGCAAAAGCTGTGACATCAAGCTAAGGAATTCAAAGCTGAGATAACACTCCATCTTTAATTCATGCAATTGGGGAAAATAAATAAAACAACATGAGTTATAAAGGGAGTGTCAGTCTTAACAATTTAAACTCCTTGGCTCTTATCAATGTGTAACAAATGTAACACTTAAAATTAGTTTTTTTCTGAGGCATTAAGAGTTTCACTTAAAATCATACTAAGAGAGGTACCATTTCTAATACATCTATGAGACACTGCAGCTCTGTAAATATTTATTAATGTTATTGTGGTATAATATAACAAATAAACATATGGTTACAGCTTATTATGTGGTATAATGTTTGAATATTAAAATGAGTATTTTGACACAAGATGATAATATATATATATACATTTATAATCTTTGGGAATTTATAATTGGTGGGGCCACCTGTCCCCCTACCACAGATCTATAGCCATCATTTTTATCCAGAAGAAATACCTCTGGAGAGTTCTTAAAATAATATTACAAAGAATGTCACAATACATTACAATAATAGTTATTTTTTTTAAATTTTTTTAATGTTTATTTATTTTTGAGACAGAGAGAGACAGAGCATGAATGGGGGAGGGGCAGAGAGAGAGGGAGACACAGAATCGGAAGCAGGCTCCAGGCTCTGAGCCATCAGCCCAGAGCGTGACGCGGGGCTCGAACTCATGAACCGTGAGATCGTGACCTGAGCTGAAGTCGGATGCTCAACCGACTGAGCCACCCAGGCACCCCTACAATAATAGTTTTATTCACTAACTTAATTTCCTGTTTTAGGCTGTTTTGTTAGCATTATCTCAACCACAAGCATATTCTTCTGGGTGATAACTCTTTGTTATATAATGATGTTTCTGCTTTGATCTCCATATATCCTTGAGCTTTTAAGAATAATTTTGCAGTGCCTTGCATCATACTCCACATATTTTTCATAAAAATTCACCTTTGTAGGGAAAGATGTCAGGTCAAGAAAATATTATCTGAGAATTTTCAAAATCTGCCTATATTTCTATAAGGCATAATAGGAATATTCTTATATAAACCTTCAGTTTAAAATCTTATCTTATAGAACATTAATTTATAGTCTTATCTAGACAGTAGATTCTTCAATGTGCACCCTAAAAAATTACCCAATAAATCTTATTGTAAAAATTATAGTTGTTTTGATGTGCAGATTTTTGACAACAGAACGCAAGGGCTAGGAGAGGCCTATCAACTGTCATTACTATCCATCTGGCACATACATGTGTGCTAAATATTCTTATGAAGCTTTTGAGGGGAGATACTGCTTTCGGTTTATAAAAATTCAAACATCAATTACACTTCATTGAAAGATCTCCACAAATGTTAACTCATTATCTCTCACAAGTGTTTCATGAAGAGTTTAGGGAAACCTCATGCCGGGTCTCAAACCAGCATGGCCAAGCATGATTGGCCTTTCAGCCTCCTGCCGTGAGCGATGTGGGGCCACCTTCCCCTGCCCAGCCTTTCCCACACTCGTAAAGTGAGGGATGTGGAATAGATGTCTCCCACTCATATGTGACTATAGCATTAGAGTGAACGCTGAAATAAATTAGGCAGAAAAATTTAAAAATTAGGCTGTGGGAAAACTTTAAGAATGAGAATATTGCTAAAATATTGGTATTTCTTAGATGTCAAATTTTAGAGTGGGAATGCTTATTACTCAATAAAGCACTTATCAGTTTTTTGGATTAAAAAATCAATTAGATCAAGAGCTCATTTTGTACCTAAAGAATTACATCAACTGTTAAGCAAACAAAGCTAGTGCCATGAAGTCACAAAGGAAACAACGGTGAGGGGGAAGGGTAACAGCGGCTCCTTTTCTCTTAATAAATTCTTTTTGTATCTAATTACATTAGCTTTCATTGAACATCACCAGTATTTAAGTAATGAAATATCTCTAAGAGCGAAAGGTGTATTGCAGTCTTATTTCAAGTTAAATTGCATTATTTAAAAAGGGGGGCATTCTGAGATATAGAAATACAAAATCCAAGAGCAAATTAATACTGAGTTCCAAGTTCCCATAATCACATAACTAGAACACTGAAAAAATTGTTCAAAAATATTATCCTCAACTGAGAGCTTGTAGACCACATTTCTGCCAAGAACAGATGATTATGGTAGAATTACAAAGCTCTGAAAATGGATGCGATGGCACAAACTTAAATACTATCATGTGAATGTGGAACTATATGGCAGCCTTATCTTTATTATATTAAAAATCTATAGCTGTTTGAGGATGGCAAAAGAATTACTGTTAGATTCAGCCAAGTCTGTCTTTATCACAGTAATAAACAGTCAGTATAAACTAAAGGGACTGCTAACTGGGTAAATAATGGGTAAATAAGCATTATTCTTCAGGGCTTTTTTTTTTTTTTTTTTTTGGAAAAATGAAAATCTCTGCCTCTGGTCTTTGTTTTTTTTAAATTTTTTTTTCAACGTTTTTATTTATTTTTGGGACAGAGAGAGACAGAGCATGAACGGGGGAGGGGCAGAGAGAGAGGGAGACACAGAATCGGAAACAGGCTCCAGGCTCTGAGCCATCAGCCCAGAGCCTGACGCGGGGCTCGAACTCACGGACCGCGAGATCGTGACCTGGCTGAAGTCGGACGCTTAACCGACTGCGCCACCCAGGCGCCCCTCTGCCTCTGGTCTTTGAAAGCTTCTCTGATCTTTTACAAATGTTATTGGTCAGGTAATGTAGGCACTTAAATCATCATCACCATCATCATCATTATTATTACTACAGGGGCTAGAAGTCTTGGCTGTATATATTGTGTCTCTCAGCTGACTACGTTTTGAAAAGATTTATTCTGTATGTCAAGAGAAGGCAAGAGATCTACTGAAACCAGCTTCTCTGGCTACGTATCTAAAGAAACTCTTCCCTCAGAGAACTCTGTAAATCTTGAGTGAGTCTGTATACTGAATTCAACTTTCCATGTGACAGTGACACTTTTGGGGTAGATCAATTGACTGCAGAGGCTTCTGGGATGTTTTCACAAGGCAGAGATTGTCATGCAGTGAGCTGAGAACAGCCGTTTCTTAGAGAAGTAATTAGATTGACAGAAGGTGACATACTCCAAACAATAAACGGGAAAAGGAGTCCAGACAGGTAATCCAAAAACCACGTGGAATCTCCCCTCCCAGACATGTGGACATATGGACCCTGCATTAGTACATTTGTTCGTCAAGACAACTTGAAATACATATAAACTGATGATGATAGGTGACAGGTGCTTCAAAAATTCTAATGAAATAGATGTAGGGAACAGATTCCATTTCGTTACTGAAAGGAATATAAATGAAAAAGAATGCCACATGGAGCTCTCATTTCTCATCTTAGGCATTATGTTATCAAATCCCTTCTGTATACAATGGTTAAAACTGATTTCCCTTTTTATAATTGTTTCTTGTTAGTAATAAAGAAATAACTAAGTTATTGGTCTTTTTCAATTAAATGAAGCTATATATTTTATATTTTTGCTATCTACATAAAATTAAGTTTCTTTTAGAGCTACCATCACAGATTAAAGCTTCCAATCGTTCAACTTCTTTCCATGCCTGCAATATTAGTCCTCAAGAATATATATCTTCATCATCTTCCTTTCTTTGTACCTACCCACTCTACAGCAGCAATTTCAAATCCTTTTGCTAAAAGCCCCAAAATACTCATTAATTTTCTTAAAAGCCAAATAATCAACCTTTCTTGTACAGCTAGCATTACCCTTACTTCAGAGGGTTGATGTGTCAGGAATTATCTCTGCTAGTTGCATGAATGTCATGTTCACACAAAAGCCAAGAAAAAAAAAGGCATCAACTTAGAAAAGGTAGTTTCCTTTTCTTTCATTCTAAATCATTTTCGCGCTTGTCTTTCATAGCTTTATGAAAATAAGCATCCGCTCTTAACAAGCAGAATAATCTGTAGAAAGTAGTAAATCCATATAGGAAAAGGAGGTGCAGCTGAAGTGGACACTGCCTGTAAGTGAAGTTTCTGAGGGTATTTTGTAAACACCCTCCCACAGCTGTGTGCTGCTCCCAAGTGCCTTGTTAGTCCCAGCAGCCCTGAGCCCCATGGGGAGTGGCCATCAGGGCGATCTGTGCGCAAGGACTTCCTTCACTTAAAATACCGTCAGCAATTAGTGAAAACCTATTACACACAGATACTGTTTGGTGCACTTATGTTTTAGAGAAGCAGGCAGCACAAATTTAAATTAAAAATCTTTGAACTGTCCTATAATATGTGCTGTGTGTGTGTGTGATTTCTAGCACAGATTACTTAGACAGGGGAAAGATCAGGTAGAAAGAAATTTCTCCATAGGTTTTAATTACCAAAACTGTAAGCATTGTCTGCACGATCTTTCCTGTTCCATAGTTCTTCTTTGTTCTTAATATAGAAATGAAAAGACACATTAAAATACTGCAAAGTTACTACAATCACTAGGTAGACTTTAATTAGACAAGCAAATCATATCTAGTACAGACTATAAAAAACTAAAATTTATCCCAACTTATTCATTAGTGGTGAAAATATTAATAAAAAATTGAAAATATAAACCTTAACAGTATATTTCCTCTAGGTAATTAATGCTCATTCTAACTAGATATTAACAGCCTAGGAAAGGCTGGGAAGCGCTGGAGATTTTCATTGCTTCATTTTATTCCTTTCCTGAAAAGATAATCGTAATATTGGACTTGAAATTTTTTTCACTGAACAGTTCTTCATCTTTAAATAATAGAAATAAAAGGGACTAATTAAAGATTTGAAGACTTTTAATGCATACAACATAAACACCCACCCATGCCTTTTAATAACCACAAATTGTGTCATATAAACAATCAGATGGTGATAGTTCCTAGAACTACTGGTACTCTAATACTGGACTAGATCACCAAGGATCCTCCTCATGTCTTCCAGGGGGAGAATTAATGGTGCCTAATCAATTGGTCTTTCACATCGCATGCCCTTGCTCAAGCTGGGCTTCTGGAATGAGCCCACCACTATTGTTCCTTGGATTTGGACAGTCCTCCTTCAAGGCAGAGCTAACACATTAGCTCCTCTTTGTAGACTTCTCTGATCACCAGAGCTGAATTGATTTCTCCCTCATTCATGTACTCACTCATTGTATACATTTTCCTATTAGAGCCTTTATCGCATATTATTACTTATGTTTTGTCTCCCTTGCTAGCTCATGAAGCAATTAACAAAGTGCCTTCCTTTCTTCACTTTTGGAGTTTCAATATAGAACAGAGACTGACACACTTGTAGATGCTTAAGAAATGCTTGTTGAATGAACAGAACACACATTTCCACTTTAATGTTAGTGTATGCAGATATTTCAAGACTGGACCAAAGCTGTCTGTCTGGCGGGAGGCAGAAATGGCAGTGGGATCCAGACCTCTTGATATATATTTACTAAGTGCTACTATGTGTCCGGTGTTACGTGAGGTCTTCTGGATACAAAGATGCATTCCTGAAGATATGATTAAGAATTTCTGTTTACATGGTTTTCTTTCCATAAGTGAACTCCTGGAGTTTAGGGATTGTTTACGAGTCATTTTGTATCACCAGGACTTAGCACAGGCCTGGCACATGGGAGAAGCTTAATAAATGTTTGCAGCATTAATGAGAGACTGAATGGATGGACGAACACAACAGGAAAGAATGCTCAGATACTAGAGGCAGAGGAGTCTCAGTGTGTATTTTTTCAGTTGTCATTTCTTTTTCACCATTTTATATTACTATTTCACATTATGTTAAAACTCCATTATTATTTTGCTCTTTTTAAGTAACTATTATAAATCGACTACTTTTTGAAATGTATCACTTTTGTAAATTTTTTTTTAATGTTTATTTACTTTTGAGAGAGAGAGACAGAGTGTGAGCAGGGGAGGAGCAGAGAGAGGGAGACACAGAATCTGAAGCAGCCTCCAGGCTCTGAGCTGTCAGCACAGAGCTGGACCTGGGGCTCAAACCCACAAACCATGAGATCATGACCTGAGTTGCAGTCGGATGCTTAACCACCCACACGCCACCTGAAAAGTATCATTTTTAAGTGAGAAAACAATGCAGTATGAAGCTGATTATAACTCAGGAGATTTATATCATTAAACACTTAAAAATTAGAGTACTGGTCTGAATACAGAGTGTCAGAAAGAACTATGCATTCACGAAAGCTTTAAGGTAAAAAAGCCATAATCATATAATCTCAGCCCTTGAAACGAGTAGCAGAAGAGAGGGCACAGAATTCAGCATGGAAGAAAAAAAGGGAGTGGTATTCTAGGCAGAATGTGTAAGGGTAGAAAAACAAAAACAGAAACCTTATAGTGAAGAGCATGGGGAAACTTTTGTGAATGTGAATCAGATCCTATAAATTTGAAATAAGCATGTTTTAAAATTCTTGGGCAAAGTTCATCTTTTCCCCCCATTTTTGGATGTTGGTCTACTGCTCCACTATTCTCCCGGGCTTTGACATTGGTCTTATTCTGGGCCAACCTTAGCCTGGAGGATTCATGGAAAATCAGGGTGATTTTAGGGCCAATCAGATGATTCAGGCTGCCTCAGGATAGGTCAGTGGGTTGATGTTTTTGTTAGGAATTCTTCCACCACACCTCTTCTGGAACCTGGACAAGGCATGCATCATGAGGCTGGACGGGAAAAGGATTGAGATGGAGAAGTTTGGCACACTTAGCTATGAAATGCTCCCTGATATTCTGAATCCAAGAGAGATCTGAAGTAAAGTACTAAGCAGGGAACATTTAATATATAATGATTGAAATGCATGCTAAAATATGCAGTTAATCTTAATAGTCTTTCTAAAAGCAAGCTAAAAAAATAAAAGACGGGATAAAAAAATAAAAGGCTGGCATATGAAGGATCAAATTGGAAGTGGGTTTGAAGAATGAATGATGTTACTGACTTCTTAAATAAGGAAGGAAAAGATAGGACAGAACTAACAAATTAAACAAAGGTTGGGAAAGAGAGGAGAGGAGTAAATTAACAAAGATTGGGAAGGAGGATTTTTGAAAGTCTAAAATATAAACGTAACTTCACCTACTAACCTTTTTCAACTATGGCATTTTAGTTGCAAATAGGTTACGGGGACAAAAAAGGAAGAATATTGGGAGCACTGATTCTTTAAAAATAACACGTTGAAGCATCTTTTAAAAACCATTAATGACTTATTTTAACAAAAGAAGATGTATATGTATATACATAAGTTAAATCATTATTTTTGTTTCCAAGTTGGCTCTTATCTAGCTGTAAATGCCTTTTTATTCAAGTTGGGTCAGTGCATGATTAGTCACGATGTGGGAGTAGCCCCCACTGCCTATATTTATCATCAGCTCAGGACTGCCATTTTCAGTCACCATACTTCCTCATTCTACAGGATTCCCACGATCTCTTCTTCTCATTCATTTCCCCACTTATGTTGTTGAGTACAACCTATCCCTTCATCCATTCCCCTCCCATCTTTCTTTTCCTGGAAAACCTCACAACCTAAGTCACCCTTGACTCCACCATCTCTTGACTCAACAATTACTATTTTTTCTGTTTGGTCTCCCATCCTCAGTCTGTCCTCTGATCCCACTTTCCAGTCAATCCTTTATCCTACTTTTGGCAGGGTCTCCTGACAATGCAAATCTAATCGTAGCAGTGCTTTCCTTATAAACCATGGCGGCTCCCAATGGCCACAACCACTGGTTTTCACAGCAAGTCCTCCCCTTCTTCTCCAGCCTCATTCCTTCTCTTCTCCCTCAGCACTCTGGGTTTCGTCAATGGGGAACTTCCTACCGTTTCCCAGGTCAGTGTAATAACACTGTTTTGATAGGTCATTCATTCCTGTCTAGAATATGTTTACTTCTGCTCTCTGATATATGAATCTTAGTCATCCTAGGCCACCTGTTACCTAATGCCATCACTTGCCCCGTGAAGCTCTGTCTAGGCACTTGGGGACCCCCTTCTCATGTTATCTACTGACATGTCTGCTTCACCACTAGGTAGTGAGTTCTGTAAGAGTTGGGTATCTCTGGTTCCTGCTAGAGGGCTGCAGTAATACATGTGGGCTCAGTAAAGGTTCTCGTAACTGTTTACCGCATAAATGAACAAGCAAACAAGCTTGACAGTCATACTTTCTAACACTGTCAGACTTGCTGAAATGAGTTGGGTAGTCTCCTAAGATGGCAGGGTTATTTATTTGTTTTAATAACATGAAGTGAAAAATGCACAGAACACAAGTTCTGGTAAGTTAAAGCAAGTTCTAAAACCACTTCATGATTGTGGCAATAGAGTATCCTTTTGGCAGTGGAAACAGTGGAGGTGACACAGAGACTATTTTGGAGGGGGTGCAAATGGTCATGTTTGTGTGTGTGCGTGTTTACGATTGCTCAGAGTTCTGTGGAGGACGGGCTGTTCCTTTCCAGCTCCCGGTACTCTCAGTCACCACCAGGCAGACATAACATATTGAGAAAGTACTGCAAGAGGTGCTTTTGGGGATTGTCTTCTCTATTTCTAGGTTCTCCTTTAGGAGAAAGGGCATCACCTTTGATGTGATTTGAAGAATCTGTTAGTTGGGATCTGCAATTGATCACTAGATTATGTGAAGAGCAGAGTGTACACAGACCATTCAATAAGGGAACACAGAAGAAGATGTGAGGTTCACAACTGACTGACTTGTGTCATGACAGTTTTGATCACACCTGAGAATTGTACTTGAGATACCCAAATCCTCATTTCTGAGATAGCGAGGGACTCCCAGATGAAGGTTAAATTGCTTCTTTTCCTAACACCAATCTCCTACCCTAGGCCTCTGCCAGGCTGAAGAGAGTAAAGAGCTCCAGCGGGCTTGACCCTGGTCCACTTCTCTCTTGGGTTGGCCCTTGGACTGATGGGGGAAACCCCTGTTTGCCATTCACTCCTGCTGTTGTAGTTTCCATGTCTTATATGCACCAATAATAGATTTCAGCCTGGGATGTGACCGAAAATACTTCCCCAAGTTCTGTTCTATCCCTCTGTTTATTAAATGGCAGAGAGATTTTTAGGGACCAATTCTAGATTGTGAACACAGATTTTATTTATGGAATCTTCAACTCCTTCCCCATAGTACCAGACATTCAAACAATTTTTTTTCTAATTGATTGATCTCTCTCCTGATAAACCAGCCGGCTCACCAATGAGTGGCTATACGCCATTCTATATAGATACTTGCAGATGGAAAAGTTTTGATTTTGGTTATTCTAGAATGATTGGATAGTAATGATGGGAAAGGGCCTCTTAGCCTTTGCCTTCCCAGCTAGCACACCCTGTGAGTATGCCCTGAGAAAACTAGCCTACAAGCTAATTCTGAAGGATGAGCCATCCAAGAGAGTGATATCCACAACTGTGTTAGCACACACTGCTCGATGCCCATACTGCTCTGACGTGTGACCATGAGGGATCAGGGCCCCAGAGCATTGAAGGGATTGTGTGAGAACAATATGTACATCACAGCTACTGTGGCTGCCAGATGAAGGAAGAGCCTCGGTGCTTTAGAATAAATCTCCACAAGAGCAGAAACATTGTCTTTTTCCTTTTTATCTACAGCAACTTGAAAGCTGTGTCCCACCCATGGATGACACCCAACCAAAACTGCTGTTGCTACTAAAAGAGTAAAAGAGGGGCACCTGGGTGGCTCAGTTGGTTAAGTGTATAACTTTGGCTCGGGTCATGATCTCACAGCTTGTGAGTTCAAGCCTTGAGTTCGGCTCTGTGCTGACAGCTCAGAGCCTGGAGCCTGCTTTGGATTCTGTGTCTTCCTCTCCCTCTGCTCCCTGCACTCATGCTGTCTCTCTCTGTCTTGTCTTTCAAATATAAAGTAAAGCATAAAAAAAAAAAAAGAAACAAGGCTGCAGTGACAGAGATTCTTATTTAAGATGGAATCACAATGGAGGCTGAAAAGTCACAGACAGCAGCTGCTGGACTTATGCTCAGAGTATAGGTAGTTTTTGCCTCCACCACCCACTCTCTTTAATGCCACTTCTCCCAGCCTCACAAATAAAGTTAAATTATAAAAGGAAAGAATCCTGTGGACTACAGAGTTAAGAGAATTAATGTGTCGCTCTTTTGTGTTTCTCCAGAGCTTTGTAATTCACATTTCATAATGTTGCTCTCTGCATTCTTGTTTTTTGTCTCATTTCCTAGATTATAAGATCCCTGTAGACAAGAAGTATCTCTTGAGAGCTTTCTATCCTTAGCAACTAGGGCAGTATCTGATGGTAGAATGCTGCAACAATTCGGTTGACTCTTCTGGACAGCCAAGGAGAGCCTGATGACATATAATAAGGAGGCTTAGAAATATTAAGCCAAAGTTAGTGGGGATCCAAGCTTTCCCTTTCCTTTAACAATGCACCTTTTCTCTCTTCTTTCAACATTAGTAATGTTTGCTAGGTCTGCCAAAGGCTAGCAGCCTTGGTTTCTAGCCTTATTACTTGTGTCTTTTGATGTAAAATCCCCTGGGATTTTCATCTTATTGGTTGCACACTGGAAAACTTTTTTGTTAAAGATTTTAAAATTTTTTAAAATGTTTATTTTTGAGAGAGAGAGAGGGTAGGGGAGGGGCAGAGAGAGGGGGGACAGAGGATCCGAAGCAGGCTCTGCACTGACAGCAGACAGCCCAATGCAAGGCTCAAACTCACTAACCATGAGATCTTGACCTGAGCCAAAGTCAGATGCTTAACCAATTGAACCATCCAGGTGCCCCCACCACTGGAAAACTTCCTGTTTAATAAAGAGTGCCCAAGATACAATGAATGAGATGGTCACTGGTCAGAGGCCAGTCTGATAGAAAATTGCTCAGCCATAAAAAAGAATGAGACTTTGCCATTTGCCACAACTTGAATGGATAAAGAGGGTATAATGTTAAGTGAAATAAGCCAATCAAAGAAAGACAAACACCATATGATTTCACTCATTTGTGGAATTGAGAAACAAAACAAAGAAAAAAAGAGACAAACCAAAAAAACAGACTCTTAACTATACAGAACTGATGGTTTCCAGAGATAAGGTGGGTGGAGGGGTGGGTGGATAGATGAAGGGGATCGAGAATACACTTATGATGAGTACTGAGAAATGTAAAGAATTGTTGAGTCAGCTTACTATACACTTGAAACTAATATAAGACTGTATGTTAACTATGCTGGAGTTAAAAGGAATAAAAGGTCCTTTCTCATTAGCACAGGCAATACTGAATTGAATATAATCATTGAAAATAAATAGGACACAAACTATCTACAAAGGAGATTCTGAAAACACTTACTATGCAGTCCGTTTTGGCAAACTGAGATCCTGTCTCTTAGATGAAATACTTTCAAATAAAATGTAATTCATTAGAAATGTTTTGGAAAGGCTAGTATTATCAATGTCAAATGCTGATCAAAGCCTACATAGGCTAAGCTACCTTATTATTTTATGTGTAGGTTTAAATTTTTCTAAATGTATGTTTCCAAATCAAATTAACTAATAATTAAAATCAAACTCATTTTAATTTATTTTCCTTATGCTGTGAATGTTATGCATATATGAATCCGTGGTCCCTGAATCTTGGAGCAACTCCTTCACAAAATCACATTTCCCATGACTTCATACATTACACAGATAAGTAACATTCTTTGTTTTTTACATTCAGTCACTTTGGATTTCATATGATGCTACAAAACCTAGAGAGCACTGAGAAGTGAAAAACAGAGAGGTATGGAGAGTATATGTTAAAGAAAAGGAAGGACAAGAAGGAGAGAGAGAAAGAGAGGATAAGATGGTGGTAGATAGATGGATGGGGAGGGAGGAAGGGAATGAGAATGAGAGAGAAGTTGAGGGTCTTTTGAAGGGGAGAGGGAAAAATAATTCAGTGAGCACATTAACTGATCCCCCAGCAGGTAAGCTGGCCTCTCTTTGTGTCTGGATTCAGCACTTTATGATCTTACAAAGAGCTTTCTCACGGGCCATCAGCAATCTTGCTCATCCTGATATCCAACTCTGGCAGCAGCTGAGCACCCATTGTCTAACTCAATGAGGCCAAGTGGTGGCTGCCAGTCCCACAGACTGCTCTGTCCTCCAGCCCCACACAGCCTTCTCTGGGGAGGCTCTGTGGCCTGGCTTCCTGGTCCCCGTGGCGTTAGCTATCGGCTTTGGTAGTCATGAGGGCTTTAATAATTTCAGGCATTATCACTGAAAATGTACTGCAACCTGACTTTTAAGTTTGGTATTTCAATTTCCATACCTTATGAATTCCCAGTGATTTTGTTAGCTCAGTGGCAAACTTAGATTTTTCATTTGCACAATAATTTCTTCCATATTATTCATTAGGTAATTATAAAAACAACATTTCCTCTTCTATGGCATGAAAAGGAAATTAAACCAGTCTTCCCGCACTATCAAAATATTAATTTTCCCCTTAACTGAATCTGTTCCTCAGCAGTAACACCTCCCATTAATCGAGCAGTTCCTATGTGCCAGGAACTGAGTCTGCAGCTTTGCATGGATTTTTTTTAAAGCCCTCATAACTACTCTTCCCCATGATTGCCATTCTACAGATGAAGAAAAGGGGGTGCAAGGTGGTCGGTCCAAGCACTTGCGGAGGTTTACAAAGTTATAGTAAGTGGTAGAACCAAGTTAATAAACTACGTAGGAGCTCCAGGGTTTACCCTGTCACAGCTGTTTCACTATTCTCCCTCTGCAAGTCGTCCAATTATAAAGATTGCCTAAATCCAGCCAATGTTTTCTTTGAGTACTTACTCCCAGCTGAAATTGGTGAAATGGTTGACAAATCTTACTTTTTAATGAAGGGATATATTTGCAATACAATTCACCTTCTGATGAATAATTTTATTTTTAATGTTTACCTGTTTTTGAGAGACAGAGAGCACAAGCAGGGGAGGGGCAGAGAGAGAGAGAGAGAGAGAGAGAGAGAGAGAGAGAGAGAGAGAATCTGAAGCAGACTCCAGGCTCCGAGCTGTCAGCACAGAGCCCGACACAGGGCTCTAACTCACGAACTGCGAGGTCATGACCTGAGTTGAAGTTGGACGCTTAACCAACTGAGCCACCCAGGTGCCCCTCTGATGAATAATTTTATCTAAAATGTTTTTCCTATTGTGTTATTGTAATATCCACTGAAGAGAGGGGAAGGTCTCTTCAATATTTAGTTGGTAGCTATGGAGTTAAAATGAGGTGTAGGTTGTTGAAAAGAAAGGCTGCTTAAGTTTTTCCACTCCTACGTTTTTAGGACTAGGAAGGAAGTCCTCTGCAATAACATTTTGTGTATCTGGGTAAAATGAAGTGTATGTTTGTCACAATTATTAAAATAATACTAGCAAGAATTTTAACTCTCTATTAATAGAAAACGTTTGCTTTCTATTGTTCAGTGCCTATATTCTTCAGATTCACAAGCTAATTGCTCAGCTCTTCAATTTGTTTTGGCAGATAAGGGATACCAATGCTGGTAACATTTTTCTGGGGTTGTGGGGGGTAGGTGGGGGAAAAAGAGAAGAAACATACACTTTGATGGAGAAACTATTGTTTCTTTTTGGCTGATACTGTGGGATCATGGAGAAATCATGTATGAACTATAAAATTTCCACTTTTAAAACATGGGTACAGAAGCTCTTCCCTTTCTTTTGTTTTCAAAATGAGATTGATAATACTGTATTACTTTACAGGCCAGAAGGGAGGAGAGGTGAAGGAAATGACTGCAAAAGTTCCCAAGGTTTTCAACAGCTACAAGGAAGACACAGAAGGATGGGAATCTTCTAAAGGGAAAATTTCCCGAGTCCCAAGGAACAGGGGAGAACTGTAGGAGAGCTTCAAGAACCACAAGACTTGGGTTTTTGCATCTTGTCAGAAAATCCGCACTGTTGGTAAAAACCAAGGGAAGGCCTGGCACAAACGTGACTCAGCAGAGAAATGCCACCCACAGTCACCGACGCGGCTTCCGCAGTGGCTGAGTTGCCCTGTTTTCTCTGGAGGCTTCCCCAGCCTGGCCAATACATGAATCTCTCAGATGGGAAACTGAAGTTTTTGAAAATGGAAATTAAACAAAGTTGTATAACATTTAAAAGAAGTTTACAGTTATGATACTTGGCTTTTTACATGGGTTTAAAGTCAATTTTCTGTTGAATAAATAATATGAACCACACATTAACCACCTAATAGTTTTAAAATGCCCCAAACAGCCATCACCATCATTCTGAATAGAATCCCACTTCTTTTTAAAGACCATGGTTAAAAGATGAGGGGAAACATACCATTAAAAGAGGAAGCAAAATATAGTTCAAAGTCTGTTTCCATGAGGTAATGCATACTGTTGACTAATGGCCAGAGGAATCCAATCTATATCGAGATGAAATATGAAGTTAAAGCAGGTGGCTGGGAGAAGTTAGAATCCCTCCACCGGCAACCCCCGCCTCCACCTTCTTGAATTATTTTATTGCTGAAGCCAAAGGGACAGAAAGCAATGAAAGTTTTGTTGATTGGACACAGGAACTTGTTCAGAGTGAGACGGAAGTTATATATCTGAGTTCATCTCTGGAAACTGCCAATCTCACATTAACTACATCTGTGTGTGTACATATCTGTGTGTGTGTGTGTGTGTGTGTGTGTGTGTGTGTGTGTGTCTGTGCGCGCGCAGGCACGTGCACAGCATGAAGCTAATTTTGAAAGGATCTTCAGAATTATTTCTGGGTAGATATGTTTCTGCATAGCTATTTTTATCTTTTTTCTCCATAAGGAAATATTTCAGTTTTGTAATTTAGACCCCAGAAAAGTCAGGTTGTTTTATTGTGGTATGTCTGCAAACTGAATCCTGGCTTCTACAGGAAAAGAAATTTCTTCCCCTCATCATAATATAACACACAATTTCTATCATATAGTTTATTATGTTTTCTCTAATATGAATAAAATCTCTCATGTTTGCAGGAACTCAGTTGTGGAGAGCACTAAAATGTTTCCCTCCTAATGTTGATCAGCAAGTGCTTTGATCTCCATAGCCAGACATCGGGTGCAGAGTTCAGAACTATAAACTTGTTGCACTATCAGTAAAAGTAGGGCTCTGATGGTCATCTTTTCTCAAACCACAGTTCATCTTTGCTACATCTTCAGAGTGTAAAATAGGTGTGGTTCAGAACAGAGTCAAACAAGTATCAGTGGTTCAGAAATGATATCCTTTCCCCAGTAGCAATATACATCGTGGGTATGTGACTGGAATATTTAAAACACCTGTTCACTTGGAACCAAGCCAAATGTATAATGCGTTAGTATGTGCTTGGCTCATTTCCAAGAGCATGTATCCTTACTGCCATCAAAATACTGAAGGGAGCTAGGGCAAAGATACAAGTTAGAAGCAATGTAAGATAGATATATTTTATTGTTAACAATATCATCATACTAGACACTGTTGGCTGGCTAGTATTTTAATAAAATCAATTATTTGTTTTTGATCAGAGAAGAACTGGCAGTGTAGGGACACTCTTATCTTCGCTTTGCTAATTACTTTCACTGCTTTAAAATCTTAATCAACTTCCCCCTCCCCCCTCCCTCTTTCTCCCAAGCCCTCCCTTTCATTGTCTAACTGGGCTCTTCCCTGGATACATAGTAGTTCAAAGGGAACACCAGGGAATAAATTATATCCTAACTATATACCAGAGTTCACCAGCAGAACTTGGGCAAGCTCCTCTGACAGGGTTCCACCTATTTTTATCAATTCTGTTTTGACTTTACTTAATAGAGTACAAATTTTTACCTCTCTCTACCTTTTCTGTAGGTTTAAAATCTGTATGGTCAAAATTTTACCTCTAAAGAATTTCATAACCTCATTACGCAAGATACAGTTACACATATATGTAACAATTTATAAAATGTGACATTTTGTTTGAATGTGATCACAAAACACGCCAAAGATTTCAATGTCCAAGGTGTGTATGTATGTATGTGTGTGAGAAAGAGTAAAAAATGAAAATTTTGCCTAAATTTACACCTGTAGGAAGGAGAAGCAGAGAAATAACATGTTTATGAGCACATGTGCCCAACATGTGCTAGTGGATATATACATACGTGGTGTAAGTTACGTACACGGTGTAAGTTAATTCTTACAAAAAGACCAAAAGTGAGATTTATTATCACTATTTTACTGCTTAGAAAGCTGAGATTTTGTGGAGGTTTAGAAACTTGCCCCAAAGCACGGAGTTTATGAAGATTGTACAAAGCAGGCTTGGCAGAGTCTAAAACTTGTCTGCCTCTTTTCTTATACCAGACTGTCTTACAGTGAAAAGCCCGGACTTTTAGATTATAAACCTGAAAGTGTGAGGGTGGAGATTTTATAATTTGAAGTACTGTATCCAGAATCCTGACCATTTATGTGGTCATTGAAAACACACAGACTTCATTAGGAACTTCTAAATTTATGGATTTTGATTTCTTCTTCAGTTTAATCTAGAGAATGTTATATAGTTTATTATATATACCTCCAGAGGTCTCCATAATTTCTTCCTTTAACACACTATATATGACAAATACTCCTTAGCCAGAAAAATGCATGTGCATATTATCAGAGCAAAGTGAAATTGTATGCATATTTCTTTTTTTTTTTTTTTAACATTTTTAAGTTTATTTAGTGTGTGTGTGTGAGAGAGAGAGAGAGAGAGCAGGGGGAGGGGCAGAGAGACAGAAGGAGAGAGAGAGAAACCCAAGCAGGCTCCGCCTGTCACTGCAGAGCCCCATGTGGGGCTCCATCTCATGAACTGTGAAATCATGACCTGAGCCGAAGTCAAAAGTGGAGTGCTTAACTGACTGAGCCATCCAGATGCCCCTGTATGCAATATTCCAAAAACAACTTGTTTTTAATATAATCCTAGATATTTACAGAATGATATAAATAGTTTAAAAATATAATGAAAGGTTTTAGGCTTTTTAGCATGCACACATATACATGTTACTTATAAAAATTAAATATCCTGGCATTTCCACTTTTTACAACTAAATTGCTTCTATCTAGAGAGTTATATTTTCCACTAGAATTTTTCTCAAGAATTGACTGTCATTTGCTATTCTACTGCTTGAGGCCATGAAGTATCTTTTTCATACCTATTGTATTGCATCTAATTCTACACCAAACATTTAAGCACTTGATTTGTCTGTCTCCCTTCTCTCCATTTACCTTGCCACCTTTGTTAAAGCTCCTTCTGTATGTGAATATTCTATTCATATCATGCCCTTGCTCATTTCTTCTTGTCGATCTTTGCATAATTGGTCTTTTGAAAGATTTGCCCACATCCTGTTCATCAATTTATATCCATATTTCTGAACTTCATTTGTATGAAACTAAAAATGACTACTCAACATTCACCTCTCCTGAAAAAAAAATATATGTATTATTTTTTATATAAAGTTTATTTATTTATTTTTGAGAGAGAGGCAGAAAGAAAAGGAGAGAGAGAGTCCTAAGCAGGCTCTGCACTGTTAGCATGGAGCCCAATGTGGCACTTGAACTCACTAACTGTGAGATCATGGCCTGAGCCTGAATCAAGAGTTGGACTATGAACTAACTGAGTCACCCAGGCACCGCCCCTTGACTTTGTTTTTGTTTTTGTTTTTTTACTATTTTTTAAAGTTTATTTTGAGAAAGAGAGAGACAGAGACAGAGATAGAGAGACAGAGAGACAGCATGCACATGATCCTGGAAGGGACAGAGAGTGAGAGAGGGAGAGAGAGAATCCCAAGCAGGCTCCATCCTGTCAGCATAGAGCCCACCATTGGGCTCAACCTCACAAACAAACCATAAGATGATGACCTGAGCTGAAACCAAGAGTCAGGCACTTAACCGACTGAGCCACCCAGATGCCCCACTCCTGACTTTTTAAATTCTACCTTCTAGAGGTTATTATCTGATTACAAGTATCGGGGTATCATCATCATCATCATCATCATCACCAACAACCTTACTATGCACCAGACCCTGTTCCAAGCATTTTATAAACGTTCAATAATTTAATTCTCATGATAACTAGATACTAGGTGCTATTATTAACCCCATTTACAAATGATGATGTAAGAAACAGACAGCCTAAGTAACTTGTCTGGAAACATACAACCAATAAGCAGGGGAGATGGGATAAAAACTCATGCAGTCTTGCTCCAGAATGATGTTCTAACTATGCTATGCTATTCCTCAAATATCTTACGGTACCTCTTATGTTGTTTTGTCCTTTTGATGCACGTGTATATTTTCTATCTTACCTAGACTGTTAAGTTTTGTGATGTCACTGATGGTATTTTTCAAAATTCTATTTCCTCTAGCATCATTATAAAGTTCTGTACATCCTAGAAATCTAATAATTATTGCTAGAATAAAACTATCCATAGACAAAAGTGGAAGTAAATTTGTAAAATATACATATTGGCAGGTCATTTTTGAATTTGAAGGTAAAAATGGAATTAAAATCTTACATGCTTTAATTAAAAATTCACAAAATAAATCTAATGTCATTTGTTATTGTTAATGAAATGGCCATATTCATTTCTCTGTTATTGCATTTAATAGTTTTTAGCTGTCATTATAAGCATTTGATTTTATTTGAAAAAAAAATATACCTTCTCTTGTTTAAACCAACCTGCTTGCCTTATTTTAGCTTCTATTATAGATAAATAATACTGCAAACATTTCAAATCCCCAATGATTAGGAGGTAGTCAAATCAATATTAGCTACATAATACATAAAGGATGGATGCAAATTTTATAGAAATGAAATTAATTATTAATTTATATCTGTTTACTGTAACAAAAATTCGTTGTCAGCTTTTTCTGAAGTTTAACAATGCTTGAGCCAAAATCAATGAATTGTATGAAAATATCCATTTGATGTTAAAAATGCTGTTAAAACAATTATGTAATGTTTATGAATGCTATATAATCTGTTATATGTAATGATCCATGCACTTTTCTTTGTACAAGGTGGTCTAGCATAATAATTATTACATCTCATATCACTATTTTATCTAGCAATATTAAAATGATTTTTTAGCAATGAAAAATAGCAAATATTTTCCATATTACAAAGGTTTTGCTGAAGAATCAGAAATGACTATATCAGAGGTAATTATTTCCAAAACTGAATTTATCCTGCATAGCACAAATGACTCAACAATGAAAATTTTGTTCAAAAAGTGTGAATGTAAAAGGCTTTGTCCCTGGAATGTAGCTCTAAGTGGTTCACTATCTAGGTTGAAAATGTCTATGCAGGATTGTATGTCCTATTTTTCCATGCCTGCAGTAAAGATACAATATGGGAATTCAGCTTGGTAATTACTAATACACCACACAGACACAATTACACCCTGTATGCTGCATGAAGGAATCACTTGTGGTCTGCATCTATTACAAAGAGCAGTAGGGGGCCACCATGCAAGACGACAAAATGCTTTACAAGACGGAAGGAGACCAGAAGAGTCGATGTACACAGATACAAGGACCTTGATTCTTCTAGCAATGATTTAAGGCTCTTTCCATCAATTATAGTCCTTTGTCTCAAGAGTCTTATCACCAGCATCATTACAGGAACTGAACATAACAATGCTCAGTCCCGTATAACCCCGTGAACTGCGCTGACATTTCCACACCCTGTTGCTATGTTTGACCTGATTATTCAGATTACTTAAGCAAAACAAAATTGAAAAAAAAAAAAAAGGAGTTACTATTGTGAAACTGGTCTTTTTTTGTGTGACTTACTCAAAATTCCATTTCTCTAAACTTCAAGCCATCCTACTCTTGAAATGTTATTTTTCAAAGTAGTTTCTACTCCAATTAAAAAATTAAAACAGAAAATCTGCCTGAGTGAAAATTATAATTGTGGGAAACAGACTAAATACTGGCACATCAAGGGGATATACACTTAAGAGAATTTTGTATCTAATGGAGTTAAACTAAGTCAGCTGTTCTCTTTAGCTACAGTGAGTCACAGGAATAACTTTCTGCAAAACTTTTTAAAGTTCTGAGTTTAACTGCAAGCAGTACGCAGTTTTTATTGTAACAGTTTTCTCCTAATTATTACATGATGTACATTATTTTACAATACTTTCATTTAAGATGCTCTTTTAAAATATCTCTTACAATTATGAATTTTTAAGACCTTAGGAAAGTTAGTTAGCTATGGCAGTTTGTCAGGTCCTGTGAAACAAAGCCTTGTCTTTCAGAAAATGTTTACAACCTATGAGAAAAAAAATGTATCCTGGGGCTAGAATGTTTATTGGCACCTAGAAGTCTGAAGAGAGAGTCAAGCCTGTGGTTTTTTGAGGGCACTTTATCATCGCCCGCATTCTCAAAGGTTTCTCTGAATGAATAGAACTGGATTACTCAGCCTTCTATTCCACGCCTATTCCTCTCCATTTTCCTTGGCACGACTGAGAGCCAGGCTATTTTTAGTTAGGCAGTGTTCTATTTTTAGACAACTACCAGTTAGAAGACATTTGTTAGGAAAAAATTTAAACACACACACACACACACACACACACACACACACACACACACACAAAGGGAGGAGGGAAAGAAGCTTCCCTTCACATATTGTAAAGCAGCCTTCAACCTGTAACTCCAGGCATTTCAGCTGCTTTCAATCTTGGAAAAATAAAGAAAAATTCAGAGTTCAGGGTTTTAAAAATAAACCTACCCTCTGGCAAACAGACCAAAATACAACAAGCTGTTACTATGTGAAACAGTGACTACAAAAACAAAGAACATTCTCCAATGATTAAACTGCAGAAAAGTTGTAGAACAATTAGGTTATAAGAATGTAACACAGGCATATAACAATTTTCCAGCCTCTCAGCCAGCTGTATCATGTTTTAGAATTCAGAGAGATGAGGTGAAACCTCATTGTAAAGTTATACCAGGGAGGTGGGATGTAAACCTGAGGTTTCCATTCTTAGCACCAGAGAACCTTTTATCAAACTTAAAGGCAATTATATTCAGTGCATTTTTCTAACATTTGTATTTTCTAGACTTTCTCTAAAAATTATAACATGTTTACAGAGAAACCATATATTAAAAAATCCAATGCTAACCAGAAACCAGAATTAAGGCTGCTACATAATATACATATACACATAAATGTGTGTGTATATGTGTGTGTGTATAATCTATGTATCTATGTGTTTATATGTCTATACACCACTACCTTTATTAGTCTTGCTTTTATTTTAAATGGGAATAAATGACTTGCAGATTGGCTTAGCCTATCAACTTTTTTACTTATCATTCAAAGTCATGCTTTCATCTATAACCACTATGAGATGTTTTCAGGTGCTCTCAGTTGCAATTATTTTCTTTTGCCTCAGATATCCCACTGTACTCTAAGTCTTATGGTTTGGACCATTGGGTAGGACTGTCACAGATGTGTCACCAATAACTAGCACAATGTTTGGCACATGGTCTTCATGTTCATCAATATCTGCGGAATGAAACAACAAGTCCTGTGTATGTTTCATTTACATTGGACTATCAGCCCTGGAGAGTGGTGGACACATCATCATTGTCCTACTCATCTTGCACAAAGAGAATATTTCACAAATGCTTGGGGAAAAGAAAACTCAGTGGCTTTTTCAGATCTTAATTTATATAAAATACTATCATTATTTATATAAGAAAAGTATACTTGATATACTTATTAATATAAAATGTTATAGATTTATTTCCAAATTAAGAATTTGCTTCTTCTCTCTCTTTTGTTAAACAACTTTTATTACTTAAACTTTCCCCTTGATGTTGAAAATGAAAACATCTTATATGACTTAACAGTTTACAATAGACTCTGACATCTTTTATAGCCACTAATCATCACAACAGCCTGTGAGGAAGGCTGGGTCAGGGTGGACAATATCTGACTCAGAGCAGGAACCTGAAGACAAGATGGTTAAATAACTTGCCCCAGGTTAGAGAGCTAGTGTGTGATGTTGCTATAACTAGAACTTAATTTCTCTCCAAATCTGTGGGGCTTTTGAAGTTCTATTTCCTAAATGTAAAAATTTAAAGGTAAACTCTCATGATAATGCTTCAACAACATTCTTTGGGAAAATCACTCTGCAGCTTTGCTCCCTGCCCCCTCCCCCCCAAAATTAATTCAGAACCACTAAATTTAAGGAGATCCCAGTCATGAACCCTGGATGAAGACAGAATTCTCACATTTCCAATGAGGAAAAATCAGAAATTGTGTGCACGTGTGCTCTTTCCTTCCTCGTGGGAACGTCCAGAATTGACCTACCTTGTTTCTGCTTCCCTATGACTCTTCTTTCCTATCCCTTCCTCCATTTTCTCTTCTTCCTTGGGGCAATTCAAGCCTTAGTGTTCCCTCTGTCCTCTCCCTTCACTCCACCAAGTCACATTTATTTTAACAAATACTCTACTCCTGGGAGGAAACACTGACTGAGTGGCTCAGCTTTCCCGCTTTGGTTTCTGTGCCCTGACCCAGACCCTGACACTCCATGAGCATGGAGTAGATGCTTAGGAGCAAAAGATGAAATGGCTGCCTGCATCCCCTCCAGTTGACAAGCCCTTTATTAGGTGTATCCATCAACCGTCCTGCTAGTTTCTTCATGAACAAGAGCACTGGATTCACCAGTTTCATTTCCTACATCAGTGCTGCCCAAGAGAACTTTTCTAGGGTGATGGGTATTTCTCTAGTGGTCCCACCAATACGGAATTCACGAGTCACATGTGGCTATCAAGTACTTGCTTGTGGCTAGTGAGACTAAGAGCTCATTTCAATTTTATTTTATTTAACTTAAATTTAAATAGTCACATAGAGCTAGTGGCTACCTTACTGATTAATGCACATCAATATCATTTCATTCTGAAATCTGCTTCTATTATCCAAAGAGAATTTACATGACAGAAGTGATTGAGTTTGTAATTGTTAGGCTATAGGCACTAAATATATCACTTATTTATAAATGTGTACAGTAACTTTGAAAGGAGTTTGGTGTTTGGAACCACTGAGAGTGCAGTTGATTTTTTACTAGTAGCTCATTTTCAGGGTAACTCTGACCTTAGTTTTTCGTCTCTGAAACAGTTTTCTCAAGGTCATAGAGATGGTATTTGTTTATGATTAAGGAGTCATTTGCATGTAATTTTGAAAAATAAATTATTTAATTCAGAAATTCTAGAATAAGAGATACTACCATTAATTCATGTATTAGTTTATTTTGTAACCATGCTTTCTTAGATGTGAGGAAAAAACCCCAAATACCAGCTGTACAGTTTACTGTTTACAGTGTTTCTTATCTTAAAACAGTAGCTCTAAATAGTTATCGAGTTTATTTACTAAATCATAAAGATAAGAGATTTAATTGATATGAAGAGGCTTTGAGAATCTAATTAACCTCCCAGCTAGTCATTAACTTTATGACCTTTAGAAATAATTGACAGGAAATTTTTTTCCCCTTATTCAGAAACTTCCATTGGGTGGCTGAATTTCAGGGTAACAGAGAATACGCTAAATGCCATTGAGACATGACTGGATAATATGCAAAGTAGCTATTAGTAAAATGAGATATACTTCCAATAATATAATCTACCCACCCAATCTGTTGTACACATACGCAGCACTTGCCTAATTCCAGTCCTTTTAGCGATCAAGTCTGGAGTCTTCTCCCAGAATGTCCTATGGATTATTTGACCAGGAAGATAAGGAGGAAAGCTTCCACTTCTCTGTGCACCCTGGCACACGTGCCTACCCAATCACATCACACGTGCCTGCCGAGTCCGCTTTCAGGCTCAGAATCTTCCTCAACACGTGCTACGGGCAGCCACTGCCAACTGACAGGCACTCACAAGGGCAGAGACCAGGTCAGGAGATGCAGTGTTCACCACAGACGGGGTCACTCACCTTACTGAGTAGTCACAGGCCTTTTACATCATGCTTCTGGAAACCTAACACACTTGCTTTCAAGAGTTAGTTTTACCAAATATTACTTTTAAAAAATCTATTTTATGGTATGATTCTAGACCTCAGTAAAGCTATAAAGAATAAGTGTTTAAAAATATACTTCTGGGGTGCCTGGATGGCTCAGTTGGCTAAGCATCTGACACTTGACTTCAGCTCAGGTCATGATTTCACGGTCATGAGACCAAGCCCCGCATCAGGCTCTGCACTGAGCTTGGAGCCTGCTTGGGATTCTCTCTCTCTCTCTCTCTCTCTCTCTCTCTCTCTCTCTCTCTCTCAATAAACAAATAAATAAATAAACATTTTTAAAAAATGTACTTTCAAACTCCATGCTGGGGAAAACAGATGTTTGGAAAGGGAAGTCTGAGTCTTTGCTACTCAAAGTTCAGTCCACAAACTAGCAGCATCAGCAGCACCTGGGAACTGGTCGGAAACGTAGTCTTGGGCTCTGCCACGTACCAGTGAGTCCCAATCAGCCTCTCAGCAAGAGCCCCAGTGACTCAGACTGGACTAGAATCTGAAACCTGGTTCAATTGCCCAAAGAGAATTCACAGGACAGAAATGATGAAGTTTGAGACCCACTGATCCCTCTTGTCACATCCTGGCCAAAGTACCAACAGGTTGCTTCTCTCTTCCCTAGGAAATCAACATATATTGGTTTTTTACTTTCCACCATTACTACAGGTAATACTTCTATGTGGTCTGCTGTGCCTATTTGTTTCTTACACAGCAACAACTTTATTCATCTCAGGTTCACTTGAAAGATTCTCACCTTTATTATTATTAGAACATATCTGACTTCAACAAAGAAAACTTGACAAGGTTTAATTTTATTTATACTATAATGATAAGTTCTTTTAATTTATGCATGTATATACACATAAGCATACATGCATAAATATATGTGTGTGTGTGTGTGTATATATATATATATATATATATATATGTAATATTTATTGAATGTCTACAATGTCCCATTCATTGAGATGGCAGTTGGAGTTAGAGCTGTAGATAAAACATCATTATGTCTTTCAGGGAAGGGAAACAGATTTATAATAACTTTTTAAAAATTCAGTGAGGTAAGTGAAATAATAAATATCACTTGATTAAAAGATTTATCATCTTTTATTCTACTCTAGGCAGGACTCTGGAATTGTTCCTAAAACTTCACTTTTGAATATTCCACAGTGTTATTCAGTAACCATTCCTGAGGACGTAAAGATGTTCTACTCTTTGGTATCTAACTTGATACTTTAAAGCCAGATACTTTAAAGCCAAACAGGGGCGCCTGGGTAGCTCAGTCGGTTGAGTGTCCAACTTCGGCTCAGGTCACGATCTCACAGTTCGTGAGTTCAAGCCCTGCGTTGGGCTCTGGGCTGATGGCTCAGAGCCTGGAGCCTGCTTCCGATTCTGTGTCTCCCTCTCTCTCTGCCCCTCCCCCGTTCATGCTCTGTCTCTCTCTGTCCCAAAAATAAATAAACGTTAAAAAAAAATTTGTTTAAAGCCAAACAATACTACTTTTACTGAGGTGTTATCAACGGCTATCAAATGGTTCAAATATGCTGTCCAACACCAAGTTCCATATGCCATGAAATCTGTAAATATCATTAAAAAGTGACTATAATGATCCAGGCTAAATATTTTCCCCCTTTCCCTTTCATATACTGGGGAGAAAAAACAAAAAATGAAGACTGGTTTCTACTAGGTCAAGAACGATCATGCAAAATGATGATGATAAAGTGGTGGTAATTAATAATGACAAAGTGGTTACATCAGTGAGAAAAAGGCTGTATTTTGAAACCTCTTGTCTTTTCTACTATTATTAAATAATTTTCTGTCGACTCTGTGTTAGTACTACTGCCTATAAGCCATTAGAGCTGTGTAGTAACAGGTGAGAGGAAATTCCATTTTATTGCCTTGTGCATATAACTTTAGTGCTCTAACATGCACTTTATTTGCTCAACAATGATCTGTTCAATAAATGAGATGTGAAGCATCTTTTCATGTTTACAAAATACATGTAAATTAAGCAAGAGCATTATTTTTAAAAAAGAAACGAATCTTCAAATTTGATATGTAAAAATCCACTGTGGTAGTTATGACAAATATGAATACATTTTTAGGCCCATTTCTTCTTTTAGACTTTGGGGAATAAATATAAGTGTGATTTATAGGGACTAGTAGAAGTCTTTTAAAGATACGTAAGCAAAAATGAACATTAAAATTAAGCAGAAATTTACTAAACCTTTTTTTCACAAAATCATTTTTCCCCCTTTTCCTTGGAAGCCTCAACACTGAAAGTTTAAATCTGTCTGGAATATACTAATTCTTTCTTCATTTTTCAGTATTATCTATTGAAAAGCAATTATATACTTGGTTTAACAGAGGACTGGGCAGAGTTACTGAGCTAATCACAGTAAGAACTATTTTAATTATATTTTATAGTAACCTAAGAAGAATTTTTAATGTACTTCAAGAATATTATTTTTCTGAGCTCCTTCATAAAGAAAAACCCTGCTTTTCTGAAGAAATGAAATTACTAATTATAAAGTTAAATACTGGCTCGTGTTGCTTCAAGTAATTTTAAAATAGTAACAAGAAATATCTACCCCCTTTCCGTTCACAAGCTTTGCACTTAAAAAAAAAAAAAAACAACAAAAAAACCCCAGCACACATTGCCTAGCTCTCTGTCAGTCTGGACAACTTGCAAGTGCTTTCTGACTAGGTAGTAAGTTTACTGATCGACTCTGTGGTTATTGGTTTAGGGGTAAAATATGTTTTTAGTTTTAGGCTGAATGTTTAGTTCTCAATTGGTGTCTCTCATAGTGAACATTTATGCTCTGGATTCTAAAATCCACGGTTCCATGGTTCTTTACTTTTGAAATGCACTCCTCAGATTTTATATTGAAAAACTAATCTTGGTGTCAATTTGAGAACACAGTTAGATTAAATGCCTCCTTTTCACATTTCAACCTAGACCAGCGCTGTTGCATGGAATTTTCCGTGATGATCACTGCATTTTACATCTTCCGTGTCCCATTCAGCAGTCACTAGTTGCATGTGGCTACTGAGCCCTTGAAATGTGGCTAGTGCCAATGGGGAAGCCAACTGGACATCTCACCTAATTTTAATTCATTTAAATGTGAATAGTCATGGGGGGCCGAGGGGACTCAGTTGGTTAAGTGTCTGACTCCTAATTTCAGCTCAGGTCATGATCTCACGGTTCATGAGATTGAGCCCCATGTCAGGCTCTGTGCTGACAGCATGGAGCCTGCTTGGGATTCTCTCTCTCTTTATTCCTCTGCCCCTTCCCTGCTCATGTGTTCTCTCTCAAAAAAAAAAAAAATTAAAAAATGTGAATAGTCATATGTGGCCAGTGGTTACTGTATTAACACAGATTTGGATTATTTTAGTTTCTTGATTGTGCTTTGAGAAAATTAACCAAATTTTAATGAACTGTTTCATTGGAGCTATAAAAACATTTTTTAATACTTTAAGTGAGTAACATTATGCTGCATGATAATCACTGGTATATATCCTGTTATAATTGTTTCCCCCTGTTTATTTATTCTACAAATATATTCTGAGGGCCAAATATTCTGTAGGTAAACAACAGAGATAGGATAGTTCTGGTAAACAACATATGCATAGTCCCTTCCTTCCAGGAGTTTAAAACCCAGTGTGCAACAGGTAATTGGATAACATGGTGCTTTGATGGAGAAAATACAATTCTAACTCTAATACAGAAAAAACACAAGGATGGCTTTCCAAAAGTATAAATTGGGACCTGACCTGAATGAAGGATAAATAAAGGCCAAGAAAAGGCCTAGTAAGGAGTGTTAAAGACAAAACAAATCAGGTTTGGAAAAGCTGAGGAATATAAACATGTTTTGGTGGCTCGAATACTAGATGGCAGCGGTGGGGGAGGGAAACAGCAAAGGGGATTGGCTGGAGAGGAACATATGAACAGGGCCAGATCATGTACAGCCTTGTGAGCAATCTTAAAAACCAATAGTCCTTGAGGGCCTGGTTTATGTTTGTATCTCTGGGCATTCCAAAGCACATACAAAAATTCAACCAATCTTTATTCAGTGAATGCATGAAAAAATAAAAATACAACAAATGACCAAACAAATAAGAGAATGTGCTTTTATTCTTATGAAAAGTACCTATGATGTATATTAAGGAATATACTTGTTATGATGAGCACTGGGTGTTATATGTGAGTCACTAAATTCTATTCCTGAAACTAATATTACACTATACGTTAACTAACTGGAATGTTAATTAACTAATTAAATTCATTTATGTATTTATTTTTTAACTAACTGAAATTTAAATAAAGACTTGAAACAAACAAAAAGAAGCCTATGGAAAGAGCCACATGCTACCTCATTGCAAAAAATTAAAAAAAAATAATAAAAAGGAAAAAGTATGCCTGTATAATAGATACCTACAGGTATGCATAAAAATAACTTCATATATCTATATTTTATAATAAAAATTGGAACCTATTTAATTAGACATCATGAAAGCTCAGGTAAAATAAACATATTTTCATATTTTATGTCTATTCCCGAATTTGATCATACAGTTTGTAAAAAGTCCATTTCTACCATTTGCTGCATTTGTTTTTCAACAAAAATTACACTCATGAAGTTCTACCATACTATGTAAAGGTAGTTAGTTTATTGATAACCTCCAGGAGCACTGCGAAACAATAAAGTTTATAACCTATTAACATCTTTCCAGTCCTAATTCAGCCCTTAATTACTACTGCTAAAGGAAACATTTTTGTGAAACAACTGTTCTTAGAAGTCTTTAAATCCAAACAAGATTCAGATAACAGAAAATAAAATTTTATGTAAATATTATCTCTAACTTTACTCTCTCTTTCTCTCTCTTACACACGCACACACACACACACACACGCGTGCACACACACACACACACACACACACACTATCTTGCCCATTTGTACATCTAAAAAACAAACCAGTAATGCTCCACTGAGTCAGTTGTGAATCAAATGTTTCTTCTGCGGGAGTTAGGTCCACCTTTTTGATTTCCTAGGGAGCAGCAGAGGACGCCATGTTCCATTCCCCTTCCACACTTAGTCACTTGACTATTGTCCCAGACTGGATGAGCAGCTCAAGAGAATCACTGAATCACTGAAGGGTGACACATTCCCTCCTGGCCAGGTGCTAAGTGACACTCTCATATGGGTTTTGTGGTTAGAAAACATGTGTTGGATACGGAGGTAACCTGTCTGGGACTTCTGTCACTCCAAAGGCCACCTGAAATGGTCTGGTGATCACTGACCTGTTTGAATGAGTTTTGTTAAACTGTTTAGCTTATGTTTTCCTTTCAGTAGCTTGTATTACGTTAATGAGGTTATTATTCCCCTGCCCTCCAACTGTTCCCACACTGATTTTTCTATATGTTCTACATCCTTAACAAGAATGCCTGTCTTCTGCTGTTTCAGAATCCCTTGTACAGTGCTGACTGTAAGCTGACATGTGCTAAATTATTGCTAACAGAAAGACAGCCTGTAAGCATGTCCTGTGGGACTTGAATTCTTCAGGTCATCTTGAAGTGCTCAATACCACATCTTCTTCCAGGAAGAGAGCCCGACATCAACTGGGAGGGGAGGAAAGCAACTAAGAGAACCAGAAGTGGAGGAGCTAAGACAGTTGGAAGAGATGAAACGGACAGTTCTTTAATATCATCAGAATCCCTGATGAATTTCAATGACCTCATAAACTACTATTTTGAGTAAATGTCCAGTATACTTGTCACATAGTTAAATAAAACGCACTTTCTTCAAAGGAAGCACTTTTAATACAGTAACTGGTTTTGTTATTTTAAACCAATGGATTAAAAATTTAACACATTTACTAAATCTGGCATATTTATATATTGTATCTAAACAGATATTCAAGCTGCATTATAATATAACAATTAAAAAAACCTATCTCAGTCTGTCTATTAAGTCTTTGTAAGTCTTTGTGCCGTTGTAACTGTAGGGCTAATTATCAAGCAAAGACATGATAATTACACAGAGCTTTTTTGCTAAAAGAAGGAATCTTTTACAGCACCCACGCACTGCACAATTTCCTATGACCCTGTAACACTACTCTGGTATGGCCTCAAATTTATATTTTGGTCTAAATGCTGGGAATCATATTATTTCTCTCTCAGTGCCAATCTTTTTTTCTTGTGAGTAAACCGTTTTTGGAGGGTTAAGGGAGAGAGGTAATAGTCCAAATGGGAAATATAAAACTAATGACCCTTCATGAAACATATTATGCTCCTCATTAAACTTACTCAGTTAAATGTATTCCATTAAATTAAAATAAATAGGATTTAAAATTTTACCCAGAAGTAGTAAACTACCTTAACTCCCAACTTTGTGTTAGATTCATTCTTAGAATGGATTCCTCAAGTCCCTGATGTATCCCAGGTTCTTAACTTCCAACACAATTTATGTCTTAGTGCTGCAGAGGTTTTCAAACTTAGTGTGTATAAGAATTACTTGTGAAACCAGTTATAAATGCAGCTCTCCATCCAGATTCCTTCTTCTCCACCAAGTATTTCAAGCATAGTGATTTCAATGAGCTACACTTTCAAAAATATTCTATCTGGGGGTAATGTAAATTTTATCAAGCTTAGGGATCCCACTTTACTTCTTCTTCCATTATCTGTTATTACTAAACTGGAAAAGCCAAATAGGTGAAGAATGTGTGATTCAGGTAGTTGAGCAGGACTGACTTATATTCTCTTCATTCAAAGAATCAAGCCTTCCCTAGTTTTGGTCTAGGAGCCCCAGAATGCCTTTTCGAGAGATTCAGAGCTTTAATTTACTGATATTAAATGCAAGATAATGGAGCTGCTGCTTCACTCTCTTTTTAAAGTATTGCTTTCTTTTTTAAGTTTATTCATTTTTGAGGTGGGGGGGGGAGGAGTAGAGGGGGAGGGAGAGTGAGAATCCCAAGCAGGCTCTGTGCCATCAGCATGGAGCCCAATATGGGGCTACAGCTCCTGAACTGTGAGATCATGACCTGAGCCAAAATCAAGAGTCGAATGCTTAATGGACTGAGCCACCCATGTGCCCCCCTCTCTCTATTGTCCTAGACTCTCTCCCCTTCTCGTGCTGTGTCTCTCTATCTTTCTCAAAAATAAATAAACATTAAAAAAAAGTCTGGCTCAGATACCCATCTGTCCAAGAATATGAAAGTCTCGAGAATGTGAAGTTCTCAGTCACCATCAAATCGTCCTGACTAATGCTCTCAGAAGATGAATTTTTTAGATTTTTAAACTCCCTTAAGAAAGCAAATTTTAAAAGTCAACAAAATTATCAACTACTTTACTATATTTCTACCGCATTTCACAGCATGTTAAGGACTGGAGCAGTTTAGATCTCGACAAATTCCAACTCAACTCTGTGTTGCCCTGAAATATCTGTTGTGATGGTTTTGGTAATGAGATGAGTCTTGAGTATAGAGTTGTTTTGTGTTTGGGACTTATGTTAAGTGTGTGTGAACACACATGCACACACACATACAAAGCACCTATGAGATTTGACAGTCAACTAGTTCTGTTCATATTAATGTTTGTTTATGTATTTTCACAGTTACATGTACACATGGATAAAATACTATCTGAAATAACAGTAGGTAAGTTTTATAAATAACCTTAAATTTCAGAATCAAGGCAAGCACACAATTAAAATCATGTCAATGAGAAACCAAAGTGATGTTCAGTAAAGCAAATGTGCAAGTATTTTAAACATATACCACATGAAGTCTACTTATTCACTTTTGCTTCTCTGAAATTATTTGCTTAACCTATTAGGCAAAACACTAAAAAAATTGATGAGCTCAATACTTTTAAAAAACTCCCAATAAAGGCAAAGAAACAAGAATCAGTTTCAGGAATTATAACAGGTAAAGAGAAGATGGAAGTGAGAGGTTGATTAATTTGGTCAAGATTAGTGCTAGATTTTTTTTTATAATATAAAACGGTCCAAGTAATGGCAAGAATAACTTGTCCTCTGGCAAACTGACTCTGAATACATACTTTTGTAACACTTATTAATTTTCTCTTAATTCTGGAAAAGCAATCACAGTCTAAGAAACCATGGGGAGACAGGTGAGGAAAACAGACAGATGGGGACAGTCTTCATTATACGTCCTTTTTGGTTTAGTATTCAGTGCTTATGAAGGGTACTCTAAGGCGATTTAAATAGGATTCAAGCAAGAAGTGTTTAAAACTGTATGGCAATGCTACTTATGCTAATGAATCAAAAACATAAACAACATTTTTGAGTTTTAATGTGATGCTTATTTACTTTTGGCACAATAAAACGTTTTAAATCTGACTTTGATAAAACACCATGCTAACATTTAGAAATTCATTTCATCAGATTTCTGATTCCCTGTACATGAACAATGCTACACTAAATCATATAATTGGGGGAAAACATTTCTAGCATAATAACTGTCTTTACTTTTGCAGTAAGAATGCATTAGGAAGAATGAATTAGAAAGAAGAGACAAAGTTAAAAATTGAAGTGTAAGGCTGGGGTGAGATCACTTTTTTCTTTTGACTGTGTTGTAAAACTAGTCTATATCTGAAAGAAATTATCAAAAGTATTCTAAAGCCCTCTGTTGGCCACAGTTCCCAAGTCTGGGACAGGACAATTTCTTTGTCCCCACACGGCCGTGGGCAATGATGACTTATGGAGGATGAGGTCAATACACTGACACTGGTGCCTGATTTCTAGAAGGGAGCAGGTTTACATTGTCCCTATCACCTGTCATTCTAACTTCCGTTTTGTGGGGATAGAAAGGGTGGGGTAATGTTGGGATGATAACCACGGGGACATCTGTGGAGATACAAACAACTTAGGAAAAGGAAGGGGTGTGCGCGCGAGGTTCAAGGACCACGCGGCTCCGCCATTATTGTTGGTTCGTCAACCACGCATGCGCTCTCACCTCCACGATGTCAGAGTTTGTCCGGCTCTCGTGCGGCTCGTTGTACTCCGTGTACTTGAGCAGCACCTTGTCCATGTCGGTGCTGGCATACTGGAACAGCTTGTTGGTGCTGTTGAAGATGATCAGCGCGATCTCACAGTCACAGAGCACGCTCAGCTCGTACGCCTTCTTCATCAACCCAAATTTCCTCTTTGTAAATGTCACCTGGAAAATAGAAAGCAGGCAGGGAATTTTTTTTTTTTTTTTGGAAAAGAAAACACATAGGTTTTTTTTTTTTGTTTCTTTTCTTTTCTTTTTTTTTTTTTTTTAACAGTCTTCTTTTCCTTTGTGAAACAAAGTGTGTCATTGTCAGAGCCCTTGGGCACTAACACATTTGGAAAGAAAGCAAATAAATCTAAAACTAATTTCTGCTTAGAATTTGAAAAGTGTGATTTCTAGCTTGCTGCTGAATGTGAAACTGTAAATGCCAGATTTAATGTAGGGGATTTTAATGAAAGTGACCAGAGAACTATTCATGTTTTTTAGAGCAATTTAAGATTTAAGAAAATTAATTTCAGCATGGTTAACATCATTCCCAATTATAAGTCTGGAGGTTATTTTTGACCACTTAAAGACTGAACATAGCATTTTAGATGTGTGTTGAGAAAGTCTTTGTGTGTGTGTGTTCAAAAATTCTTAAAATTGTTTAGTTTCTTGCCATTTAATTGAAAACATTCAAAGGGATAGGACTATGCTTTCAGACAGTATTGTATTCTGTTTTCTAGAACTACAGCAGAAAGTTGGGAAGTATGTTAGCCATAATACTGTTAGGGGTCTGTTTTCAATCTTTTGTGTATCTTTCTTCCTCTCTCAGGCCAGAAACTGTATTGTTATCTTTGCCTTTTTCTTCTTTTAATCTAATCTATTACCAAGTCCCACAATTCCTTCCCTTGAAATGTTTCTCAGGTTCACACTTTCTTGTCTATTTCCCAGGCGGCTCTATCATTCCTGTCCTTATCGGTTTCCTGTCCTAGATGATCTCCCTGTCTGAAATCATTCCCTCCTCAATTCATCCCCAGTCTTCAAAACCCCACTCTTTACACTGCCTTTCTCTCCTGATGTGCCCTCTGCAACAGCTCCCTTTCTCTGACTTCGAATTATTTCCTACCTGGCAGGGCTACCAAACGTAAATAAAAATTTCAGTATTCCCAATTTCATTCCTCTCTTGATTACACTCCAGTCCGCCCACCAAAAACCATGGACATTCTTCACTGTAAGACTTTATATGGTCCAGCATTTCCCAGCAAGTCTTCTGTGGAGTATCATTTCTACAAAATACCCTATAAGATACCCCATAAGACAAAACGTTTAGCGGCCCAATGCATTTGGGAAATGAAGCACACTGAAAAATTAAAGGCTGAAAATGTCTTTTAAACTATTTAATCTGCTGCCCAAACTTATTGCTGACAGAATGTTTGTTTCTCTGCTTATTTATTTATTTATTTATTTATTTACAGGGGCACTTATTATCATTTTTTAAAGCTAGGTTTTTGAGGCATATGCTCCAGGAAATGCTGACTAAATCAACTTAGCTTATTTTTATTTATTTTTCTTGTATGCATTGATGTATGTATGCATTTATGTATGCTCCATGCTTAGCGTGGAGCCCAACATAGTGCTGGAACTCATGGCCCTGAGATCAAGGCCTGAGCTAAGATGGAGATTCAAACACTGAATTGACTCACCCAGGTGTACCTAATTCAGCTGATTTTTAAAGGGACTATTTAAGTTTTTTTCTTGCTTTCTAATCCAACCCATCTTGCAGAGGCCAGCTCAGTTCTATCTAATACCTATTTGTGCGTAATTCCCAAATTTAGATTCCCAATCCTCCCTTTTTTTTTTTCCATCTGCAAACACCCAGTGGATCTCCTCCAGTCCTATGTCTATCTGAACGTCACAGTAATCTCTCAAACCTCCAAAGCTTAAGCCCATTATCTTCATCCTCGAATCTGCTCCCCGTTTTGGACTGGCCATCTCACAATAAACTCAATCACCCAAACTAGAGACCTCAGAGTGAACTTTGGATCCTGCTCCATCCCACACACCTAAATAAATGTGTTGACAGGAACTGTGGGTGAGCAGACAGAAAACCTGACCTCCTGGTCTCCTCAGTCCTCCACACTTTGTTAATACTGTTTTACCTATTACCCTTTATATTTTCCTTAATAGCATTTATCACATTTTATAATTTGTTTATTTTTGTGTGTGATCATTTATTTAATGTCTGTCTCCTTCTCTACAGTGCATGTTCCACAAGGCCATATGCCATTTGTATTTGTTCACTGTTGAATGCCCACTGCTTGGAACAGCAGACACGTATGGGCTCATGGTAAAAATCTACAGTATAAAACTCAAACAAGGAAAACTTTATGTGAAGTTTTTAGAAATATCAAATTGATGGATGCTATCTAAAATTATGTGATAGCTTTTCCCATGAAATATTTTTGGCAACTCATAAGCAGAATTTAAAAAAAAATCTATACTTAATGATTATATTGTTTTTATCACATTTGCATTAAAGGCAGCATGGTAGAAAGGGAAGAACATGGGGCTTGGATTCAGAGGACCCCGGATTTGAACGTGGAACTTGCTATTTACTAGTCATGAGAAATTCTCTTAATTTCTTTCAGTTGAATTTTTCTCTGAGTTTGATTTTTCATCTGCAAAATGGAGAGAATGCCTACTCTTAAGAGTTGCTGTGAGGACTGTATAAAATAAACACATGTATAGTATTAAGCACAGTACTTAACACTGAAGCTCAAAAAAACTACTTCTCATTCCTCACTTGGTTGATTTACACAAGAAGAAGAGCTTACGAAGTATGTCTATGTTGGTGACTAGAAGAGTCTACTGATTAAGGCTATTTGAAGATCTTATTATTCCTAATACAAAGATAAAGCTGAACTATGGAATCCGTACTGATTTTTCTTTGGAAAATATGGCATTTATCAGCCCACATCAGTTAGTCAATTATCTACTCAGGTATGTTATTTACATTTCAACTTGGGACAATTTTTCTTTGTAAAAATTGCCAATGCCTTACCTTTTGTTTTATGTTTATTGACTGTCTTTCTAAAGCACTTCTAATAAAATATAGCTAGTGTTTTATTTCATATCTAGTTATACTACTTTAGATACTTTTATTCTAGTACATTCAGATGAGTCATGATTCATATTAATAATGAGGTAAATAAAGACTATTTCTTTGAGGGGTACCTGGGTAGCTCAGTTCATTAAGTGTTGGACTTTTGGTTTTGGCTCAGGTCATGATCTCACAGTTTGTGAGTTCGAGCCCTGCGTTGGGCTCTGCACTGACAGTGTGGAGTCTGCTTGGAATTCTCTCTCTCCCTCTGTCTCTGCCCCTCCTTTGCTCTCTGTCGGTCTCTCTCTCTCTCTCAAAAAAAAAAGGCTATCTTTTTGGAATGGATAAAGAATCATAATAATTAATTACATAGACATACAAAATGTCTTTTAACATTTATTTTAGATGAAATTCGGTTGTGCAAATGTACTTGCACATGGGTATTTTATTTAGTGAAACAGTGTACAGAGTAGGTTCAATGTAGACGGCACTGGCCCAAAATACTTTCATATATCTAAAACCACTTTTAATCAGACTTTCATAACCACAAACTGTAGGTGGAATGTCTCAATACAGTATGGTTTCTGTTGTACTCAAACCTCAGAATTTAGCACGTTACAACACTCGCCATCAAAGTATGTTTCAGCACAGAAATATCACTAAAGCTACTATTTGTGTTTACTTTGAATTACTCCTCAACTTTTGTGTAAGCAAATAGGCTAGTGGATAATGCATACTTATTTAATAATACCTGTCAAAAAAGTCAGTGCATATAGCTTCTTTTCATTAAAACTGCAAACTGAAATGGTGCTGACTGTATTAAAGCATTTAAGAAAATATCTTCAAAATCTACTCTTAATTGCTCTAAATTTAATTCTGTATTATGTTCATGCTCTTCATAGCATACTCAAAATGTATTTTATAATGCTTTTTCTCATTGTGCATAGTTAGATAAAACTGTTTTTTAAGCATTAAGCTTTCTAAAGAGACCCGGGATATTACTCTTCGTTTAAAATATGCCACTCAATGACAAAGATTGCAATTCAGAGCTTTTATACTTAAATATAATAATGTATTGTAATGATTACATTTTCATAACTTGACAATAATTTGTGACGGGGACAAGTCCGTTTCTATTTAAATAACATATTTGTAACCTTAGGTGAGATGGAAAACTGTTTTTATAAGTGGTTAGGCAAAGAGATGCTCTTTTCCAGTGTTCTACATCAATCAAGGTGCACTGACAAGAGAATAAAGCCGGTAGTGTTTAGTGGACATTGTAACTCGGCATTTAGTTTTCAGAATTAAAGAGATTTAATATGTAATATATGCATGGAAAACAAAATTAGTCTGTAAGCAATGACCATTTTATGTTTTTTTCTTTACTTCTGGAAACAGCCCTAAATATAATGATGATGTTATAGTAAGAGGTTTCAGTAACCTCGAGTTTTAAATCCTAGCATATGGGCAAGCATCACACATCTTACATTTACAATTACTTTAGAACTTACTAGGTATGAATCAGGAATTGAAATTAGAATTTGAAATTGAGAAAAGTCACATTCATTAAACATACAGATCCATACAACTCAGTTATAAAGAAATTTGGTAAATCTATTCACAGAAACAAAAATAATTCAAGCAATTTTGAATGAACGTTTTCTATATGCCAGATGTGAAGTAATATTTATTGACTATTCTCCATGTCAGACATTTGTGCTAGATGCTGGGGCTTCTATTACATATATATCTTCCTGAAGAGTTCACGTCTCTTCCTCATGGCTGGAAAAAAATAGTCATTTACTTCATTAATGGTTAAAAGCAACTTTCTTTATTTGAAAAAAAAATGCACTACTTATTTAATAGCATTATCTTTTCAGTCATGTGTAATGATTTCGCATTTTTATCTAGAGTTGGGTGAATTCAGTTTGTGTTTTCTGACCAACCTTTTCTCTAGACTGAACAGGAAAAATAACAGTAGATGTTAACCCAATCAGGTGAATATGAAATGAAGCCTACCATATTGGTTATTTCTTATCTTGTTCTTAGTGAAACATGATTGTGGCATTATGCCCCTCCCCATTTCCATCTGGTTGCTGGCAGGCTCCCATCAAGCTGCAAGGCTTCAATTAGTGTAAATGCCAATTTCTTCTACGAAGCTTTCATTGTTATATTCAGATAGAACTCATTTTTCCCTCATGGTGGTCCTCTAGAACTTTTTACAAACCTTTACCATGAGACTTATTCTAATATTATAGAGTTCGTTGTTTAGGAGTCTGTCTCTCCTATTGGCTTTGAGTTCTCCAAAGACCCTGTCTTGGGCTTCATACAAACTAGGCAGTGGACACTCAAAGAACATTTGCTGAGCTGGTGGATTATAGAATGGAAATGGTCTATTTTAAAGTCTGAATGTTTGGTGTGTGGCCAAATTTGATGAAAAAGATGAGGTTCTAAAGAAATTGTGGCATGAAGTCAAAGACCCTCTCCCTTTTTTGTAGAAATAAGATTAACTTTGTTTTATAGCTTTTGAGCTAAAATAGCTTTTGCAAAGATTAAGCTCATTTAGATTTTTAAAAAAGTATTTCAACAGGATCTGCTACAGGGGATTTATTGTTTTGTTTGCTACCTTTCAAATTAACCACTTGAAGGTTTGAACACTTAAGGTTTTAGAGGAAGAAACCAACTTTCAATTATGTTGGTTTCTTATAAAGCTTGTTTTTATAAGATTTCAATAAAAATTTGCTCCCGAGAGAAAAATAATAAAGTCTAAACGTGTCAATATAATTTTCTGCTAAAAGTAGATACCTTTTTTTACTTGACTTTTTGACAATTTAATCTCTCAAAAATAATAGATTTTGGATATATGTATTTGTTTTACTAAAAAAGTTCACCTGTTAGTGACAGGAATCTTGAGACAAAGACTTACACCACTTTGGAATCTTAGAGAAGCTAGAGAGTGTCTAGAGAGAAATACACGTGTACATATGCTCTAGATTTCAAGAAAAAATATATATCAAAAAGTTCAGAGAAAAATGGTCTTTATTACTTTCCTAGATGATTCATCATGAAGGATGGAAAAGTGCGAAGATAAAAATTTAATTTTATAGTCACAAGATACAGAGATAAAGGGAGAGGATCTGCAAAATGCATTCTTTGAGCAAAAATTCACTGAACTTTCCAATGAGTTAAGATTTTCAAAAAACATGTATTTGGCAAAGAAAGTATTCAATGAAGTCCTCATCACGGTATTACAGAATTGATACTAGCTGGTAGTAATTTTTATCATTGGATTAGATGAAGATGTAGAAGGCATGCTTATAAAATCTGCATGTAAAAATAAATCTGGTAGAGTGTCTATCCATAGCCGCCTCTACAGACTAGAAAGCTGGTCACAAACAATACGACGAAAAAGGTAATTTTAAAGTCTTTGTTCATATTTTTAAAAAAAACAATTCTGGAAGCTCAGGTTGGAGGAAAATTAATGTGGTGGCTGATATGGGGGAAAGGATCTAAAGTTGTAGCGTTCCAGAGTGGGAATTAATTATTCTAATGATCTTTTTGTTAGTACTAATTAATCTTTGGCACTGTATTCAGTTCTGAGAATTACATTTTACCATGACACTGACAAAATCAGTGTCTATAGGATGGCAAATAGGTTGATGTAGGATGTAAGAATAATTTTGCATTAGAAATCATTAAGGGAATCCGGAATGTTCAATCCAGAGAAATAGAGTTAAAAGTGATTTGCTAAACACTTTCCAAGATCTGAAGATTTCTGGCCATGTAAAGAGGCAGATGAGTTATTCTGTTTTACTCTACATATTAGAAAGCATTGCTGAAAATCTTTTAAAGAGGCTCAAAATAGAACATCTAGGGAGGAGAACTATCAAAGAGTGGATCTAGTCTGACAAAGTAGGAAGCAGTTCATTCCTGAGAATGTTTAAGTAGAGCTGCATATCAAGGAAGGTACAGAAGGTATTCCTGAATTAAGCAGAAGCTGGACCAGAGACCTTTAAAATATTTATTTCAGATTTTAGATGTTCAGATTCTATGCCTACATAGCACATGCTTCTAGGTCAAGGGGAAAATTTGACTGAATGGTAATATGGTTGAAAACAAGAATCTATTTCTGTAATTTCATTCTATAAAATGCCTGTGTTTTGGTTACCCAATCTCATCAATATATTATCATAATCACCTCTAATTTCCATATTCCAAGAAGTAAAACAGGGTCACTTTCTTTTTATAGTTAGATGAGATACAAAGACTGTAAAGAATTTGAGTTACAATATTAAATTATGGACAGTGCTGAAAATGCACAGAAAAATAATTGTCCAGATTGATAAAATAGAAAATTCACACTATTAAGATATTTTTAAAGAAGTAGTATATATGCATCATTACTGGGGCAGTGTGGTATAGAAGCAAAAATATAGGAATTGAAAATCAAGTTGGAGCTCTGCCATTTATGAGCTGTGTGCTCTTAGGTAAATTGTTTAACTTATCTGAATCCTGGTTTCTTCAACCACAAAGTGGAGGTTATAATGGACATCTTGCAGAGTCATGAGAGTTCACCGAGGGCCATAATAAAAGTGTAAGTGACTTGTTGACTGTGAAACACTATACAAGGCAGGTAGTATTTTTTCTCTGATGCATCAGGCTCAGTTAGTTCTTGTTACATACGGTAAAAGACTGCTGTCCTAGAACCTGCCAACTTGGGTTAACATTATTATGTCTAGGCTAGAGTTTCTCTCTCAACTAGACCTTGAACTTTCCGTGGAAGCTCAGAACTTCTCTTTTCCAATCTTATGTTCTGAAGTCCCAGAACAAAACTTGGCTAAATATTTGTTGAATGAATGAAAGGATAGATGCATGGAGCAATTACACCTTTTTTGCCACCCAAAATGAATGGCTAAAAATGAATTTCAGTGCATGCTCAAACTATGTTAATAGGACATAGGAAATTTGCCACCGAGAGGAAAATTTCACATAGTTCTTTTTCTTTTTTGCCATATTAACTGATGGGGAAAATATGCTTTTGGTAAAACTGAAATTCAGGACAGAAATTGGAGTGGGCCAAATTTTGTGTATGGGTTTGTTGGTGAAATTATCATATTTCTTATGATTGTTTTTTTGGTAAGTGTTGACTTCATTTGGTGACTTTTTTTCTAAGAAGTTAAAGACTTTATAGTAAGTTATCTCACCACATTTGACTGTATCTCTTTTAAGTTACCATACGGCACAGCTTACCATCCCCATTTCTCAGATGATACTTTTGTAAATGAAGACATAAAGTGTCACAAAACTAGTCCTTGGATGAGCTAGAAATACAACCCTTTTCACACAAAATTCATCCTTCTTTCCTCTAGTTGTTTTTCCCTCTTCTAGCTCGCCATGCATTTCAGGGGCTGACGGGCGGCACAGTATGAATCCCATCAACTGTTCACTGAGCAGTGTACAGGCACATTAAGAATTGTCAGCAATTCTGATGAGTACAAGCAGAATAGTGCATGAACTATTAATTCATGTAAGGATAGCTTTCTAGGTTAAAGTAAAAAAAATAATAATACAGAAATTGAGAAGAAGTTGGCTTCTATGTTCTCACAATAAACCAAAGCTCCTTTTGTGTGGGTGCTTCAGCCACTTCTGCCCTCAGGACCTCCAGCCATTCCCACTAAAGCCAGTGAGAACCACATGCATGCACCAGTGGGCACACACTAGTTCTATATTTATGGATGTTTATTTAAATTTCACAAAATGAGAAATATTTTGGTTGGTAGCAAATACAGCTCTGTTTACAGCCAGAATAAAAAAGGTAGGACTCTGATTTACACACAGGCAATGTAAATATCAAGTTCTAAAAACAGAGGACAAGACCTGTATCATTTCCTACAGGGTAGGGATATTAGTGTGATTACTGTGTAATGGAAGGGGCATTTAATAATGAGTCTCCCGGCCACATGTGTGCCTGCTCCGTTCACCCTCCCAATCTGGGCTCTGTTCACGTAAAGTTACCTCAGGAGAACTTTCCTGCCATATAAACTGTGATAGCCCTCGTATCTTACAGGAGTTCTGAAAAATTGAAAGAAAAGACCTTTGGAAACAGCAGCTACTCACATCTCTGAGAATAACTGAGTCCTGAACTCTAGAACCTTTGATGCATTGCTAAGGAAAGCAACAATAACTTTATCTATGGGTCCCTGATACTTCTTTCCACCACCAAGAACACTGTCAGCTGAATCTTAATTGAACTGCTCAATGAGTGGAAAACTTTTTGTTCAGTTCTTTAACTCATAAAGTGACATTAGTTTCTTTGTTTTACAACATATTTGGGACTAATATACCCAACTAATTCTACTTTCAAAGTTTTGAGGCTTTATCTTTTTGTTGTTGTTGTTGTCCAACAAGAGTCACGAGAAATATAACCCGCATCCTATGAAAATATTTTAGATTTAGATCCATTCCGCCTTACTCCCAACATAGATAGTTTCTCAGTTTCCTCCTGGTTAAGGAAATGGAGCGACTAATGAAGGATAAGATGGACCGTTCATACATACAATGCGCTCTCTAATCCAGAGGCACGAAGTCTTCCTATGTGTTTAATGGGTTAGGGATGGAGTCAAGAGTCTGCAACGACAATCTCTAATTGAAAAAAAGGGAAATGCCCTCTTAAATGCTCTTTTTCTTCCCCTGGCTTGCTCTGACAGTAAGTAATGGTACAACTGTTCTACACTATTCCTCTTCAATTTTATTTTGTTTAATTCAGTCTGTCATTAGAAAGGCTTGCGAGCTTTAGGCTTGATGATTACTCTCGGTGGGAGGAAGTAATGCCACTGCAGACTCGTGTTAGACAAGCGCTCCTTTATACAATGACGGGGCCTGCCATCGTAAATGAAAGGCTCTTTAAAGAGCAGTGAGGGACTCTTTTAAGCAGACTGCTACCATGTGCTTGTAACCCTCCAGCACAACTTGCGAGGATGAGACAGCAATGTGTTCTGCTGCAAAGAGGACTATTGTCCTCATTGGCCTCAAGCGCATTGAGCCGCGTTTCACTGCAGTGTAGCAGGATTTCCAAAGGGTTTGCAAGGAGTAGTTCCTAAAATTCCGAACAGAATAAAAGAATGAAAACAGGGGTTTGAGAGTGTGGAATTTAGAACTGTACCATCTCCTCACCCGAAGCCAACCCCCAAGCCCCAAAATAAAATTTAAAATTTTGTGCACTGCACTCTGTTTTGAGGAAAAATAATAAACAATGGGTTAGATCACAGTTAAATAGTTGAATGTATATGAATAAACTTGAATGTTTATTCACAGACTCACAGGGTCTGGGTTTTAAAACTTGTCATAGCTAATTTCTGATACATCTGTCTCCAGGAGGAAAAGGAAGAAAGATGATCTACAATTATTAAAATTACCAGGATTTAAAAGATTTTGTTGTAGTCCATTTTTAAGCCTAAAAATGTTCTGGATTTTAAAGAGATGACTATAACACACAGTATGTTTTTAATTTTTTATATGTGCTATTCAGGTCTCCTTGGTTCATTAAAAGGCTGATTTATGTTCTAAATTCAATCTGTAAATGCAGCCATAAAATAAATACCTCTATCTATTTCTCTATACCCCATATACGCAAGAAATATTTGAATATGAGACAAATTAAATAAACCAGATTAATATTTTGGGGGCAAAAACATGTTTACTAGTTTAACAAAGCCAAAATGTACCTAAGGTAAAGGTCAAAGACTACTTCATTCCCTGCTGAGCAAATGCTCAGGAAGCACATTTGTCTACGTTTCCTGTCATAACAGGAAGAGTGTAACTTCTTCCTTTCCACGATGGCTTCAGTTTTACCTCCTAACTCCAATATTTTCTCCCTCAGGGCCTTCCAAATCAATCCTCACAAGACAGAAGGCAGGAGGCTGTCTCCGTTGTAGTTTCCAAACAGTTGCGTTTGTTGAAATGTTATTTAAATGTTAGTGATTTCTTAAGCTAAACTGTTCCAACTTAAAATTAAAAGTCAAATTTCCAAACATTTAGAGTGGATCTCTTATTCCTATTAGTGGTTCAACATATTTCAAAGGAAATGCAAATATATATTCCATATTATGCAATTTCATTTACTTCAAGTTAATTATGTTATTTTTCTTTTTAGACCAAAGTTATTATTCTGGGGGTGGGGAGGGAGAGTTGCCATATTGTCTTCAATAAGAGTATGTGGGGGATGTAAACTTTAAAAATACTTGCATCAAATTTTTGAAAGAGCTTATTTTAAACGAATAAATTATAATGTTAGAGGAAGTCTAGACTGCAAAGGACAGAGCTTTTGAGAAAATTAGCAACACGTTCTTTAATCTACAGTTTGGAAGAAACCTCTGGGCTTATGTGGTCTATTTATAATGTTAATATTTTTAGGGTTGGTTTCTTAGTAATACAATGTCACACACTTTGGTTTGTGCATTTGCAAAACAAAAGGTGACTTATTGCAAACAGAATGGGGTGTGCATGCATTCACAGAGGTGGAAGGTGCCATTCAATGCCAACTCTCTACACAAACTGATGGAGATACAATGAACACAAACGTGGGAATTTCTCTAAATTATAGTTTTAAATGAAAATTGAATGAGATATACAAACTAGAACTGAAACAACAAGACGTCTTGAAGCCCTCCAGTTTGTGCAGATTGTTACTGTATTCCTTGTGAAAATTTTGGCACCTCTTGGATTCCCTATCAAAGGAAACCTAATGAATGAATTTGATGGCAGTTGAGACAATACTTCTCTGGTAGTCAAGGAATAGAGTTAGTGGATATAAATATAAAATAGCTCACATGTATGGGATGTATAGTAAATGTGTGGTGCACTATTTCTATGTTTCACCCATATACTGGGGAGACCATTTGTGAACTGTTTTTAAATTGCTAGGAACAGAACAGAAATGAGTGGCCTGATGTCATAGCTGCTCAATGTACATCGGAACACTCTAGCTACCTCTTTGATTTGGAAACTCACAAAATACATTTTTTTTTTCTTCTGGTTTCCTTTTTCAGTATCTTCAAACACCAGTAATTCCAGCTCTCTGAACAAAAACTTTTCCCCCTGGTGATTTTAAGATTAATGAAAGAATGATTTAACTTAAATGCTGGGGAACCTTTAAGTAGGAGCCCACAGGATGCATCAATATACCTATAATTCAATTCTGAAATGTTCTATGCCCTAATTCATTACTATGATACACTCTAATTATTTATTGATACCAAGTTTAGGGAGGCAGTTTAGCTGTTAAGAAATGATACTGAGAGTAAAAAAGGCTTAATAATCACCAATATCAGTTATCTGTGAATTTATTTTAGATTTAAATCAATATTTCTGTGATTTTTTAAAACTTAAAAAAATGCTTTTATTTATTTTTGAGAGAGAGAGAGAGACTGTGCATGTGCTCATGCAAGGCGGGGGAGCGGCAGAGAGAGGGGGACAGATGATCTGAAGCAGGCTCTGCACTGATAACAGCAAGCCCCATGTGGGGCTCGAACTCACCAACCGGGAGATCATGACCTGAACCGAAGTTAGATGCTCAACCGACTGAGCCACCCAGGCATCCCTATTTAAACTTCTGATTCACTTGATTTAAAACAAGCTTCCAGATATTCATGGACTAACATGTATAACTCTTTGATAGCAATTTAAGTATAATTTCCTCTCAGATAATATATACTTGCTTGGTATGCATACAGGCAATGGACAAAAATGTAAGTTCTGTTCGTGCAGATGACAAAAGAAAAAGTATGACTGGAATAATCTGTTCAACTCATGGTTTAGAATTAATTACAAAGTTATCTTCCTGAAGCCATTTATTTGTCTTTCTAAATTATCAAGTTCCTCACATTTAAAGAGTAGGTTAGTAGGTTTTTACCCTCAGGTTTAGAACTGTAATTAGCCTTTTATTTACTGGCATTCTGGATATCACCTTGAAGGAACATTACAGTACAATTTTCATTGAAATTTTAGCTAAAATTCTAAGAACAGCATAAAATAGTGGAAAGTAGCAGAAAGTAAGGAATAATACTTGTTTCTTTTGAGAGTCATTTGATGGAATCAATAAATCTTTTATTCACTTTATTATTTTTAAAAAAAATTTTTTAATCTTTATTTATTTTTGAGAGAGAGAGACAGTGTGTGAGCAGGGGAGGAGCAGAGAGAGAGGGAGACGCAGAATCTGAAGCAGGCTCCAGGCTCTGAGCTGTCAGCACCGAGCCCGATGTGGGGCTCGAACTCATGAACCGTGAGATCACGACCTGAGCCGAAGCCGGATGCTCAACCGACTGAGCCACCCAGTCACCCCTCTTTTATTCACTTTAAAAAAGATTAGATTTCGTTTAAAAACATCCTTATGTAGAAACTGTTCACAGGTTGCATCTACACTGAACATATTTCTCCGAGTTCTTTTTTTCTAAGCCTATTTAAAATAATTTATAAGTTATATAAAGAAACTGACTGGGTGGCTCAGATGGTTAAGCATCGGACTCTTGATTTCAGCTCAGGTCATGATCTCACAGTTTGTGGGACAGAGACCCTTGTCCAGCTGTGTGCTGACAGCTTGGTGCCTGCTTGGGATTCTCTCTAGCTCTCTCTCTGACCCTCCCCTGCTCACACTCTCTCTTTCTCTCTCTCTCAAAATAGGCAAATAAACATTAAAAACATAAAAAAAAAAGAAACTGACATAGGGACCTAAGAAAAGAGAAAAAGTTAGAAAATTTAACAACTATGATCTCTGAATTCCTTTTAGTCATAAGGGGATTCTCTTGTTCTATTAAGAGGAGAATGTTGCTAATTGTCTTTAATTTGTGCTCCAGTTAGTGCACTGATAATTACGTGAAATTTTGTTTGCTGGCAAAAACTATTAGTGTGCCAGACCTGATGGAAGAGAACTTAAGACTTTTAAAAATCTTCTTCCCTTAGCTTACTATATTAGGTCCTGACTGTGTTATTTGGCAAATATTTTTCCCTTACAGTTATTCAAATATTTAAATGTCTTTTTATAACAAGTCACACAAATACATTTGGATTTACCTCTCCTATCATTTCAAAGTGGGGAAACTGAAAATTTAAAATACAAACATACAAGTATAAACAGGTTTAGGTTAAACAAGCTTATTTTTTGTATATCTTTCTTCTTGATACAACAGATATAACAGATTTCTAAGTATATTCTGCTTTTGTAAAAAGAGTGAGACAAGGGTAAAACTCACTTTAAAAATCTGTTGTTGGTTTTTTTCAGGAGCATATTTACTGGTACCATATGAAGTAGGGTAAGATTATTGCCTGATTACTGAAGGTACTTAGGGGGTAAAAATAAGAAATGCAGAAGGAGACACTGAAATTGTAGTGTTAGAATAAAGTGGATGCTGGAAGTGATAAAAATGGTGACAAGTAGTTCAAAATAACTTGGTCAGTAACATATATTTGAAAATAAGTGCTGCAAGCATAGAACTTAGAAAACTACTCCTTCTCCTCCTTGTCACAAGCTCTGCCCTGCAAATGTCTGTGATTTTCCTTCCAGCCCACAAGCCATCCTCTGCTATCAGCCACTCCTGCTCTGAAAAGGATTCTCTCACCCCTTGTGAGATTCCAAAGGCTCCTTTTGTGCTCCTGCTCTGCTCTATTCCACTTTTCCTTCCAGCTCCCTTATAGCCTTTAAAAGGTAGAACCTTCTTGAAATGAGGTTCAGGCACCACTCTTTAGTGTTCTACACAGCTCAGGAGTTTTAATGGAGGTCACATTAACTTATAAAAGCTAATGGTTTAAAAAGCATGAGTCTTAATAGGAACAGCTAATACGTACATTCATTGGGCGCTTATTATATGTTAGATGCTTTAAATTTATGCCCTAATTTAATTATCTCAATGACTTGAGGTGGGTACTATTTTTTAAACCTCAGTGTATTGATGAAGAAACTGATAAGGCTCAGAGGGGCTAGTATGTGGCAGAATTGAGATCACAGCTAGGTTCGTGTGTCTAAAACCCATGCTTTTCACCACTATGTTACACTGGATGCAGTATGATGTAATTGGGAAAAGCAAAGACATAAAACCATGCTCTTAGCCATTATATTATACAGGATGTAGCCTGACATGGTTGAGAAAAGCATGCATTGTTTTGTTTTTTTAATCTGAAAGGTGTGGGCTCCAAATTTTGGCCACCACTTAGTATTAACTCTCTGACTTGAAAGCTTTGCATGATCCGGGCCCTGTCTAGCATCTAATCTTTTCTCTCATCTCTCCAAAGTCATACACACCAGACTCAAATTCCACAAGCTTTCCCTTGGCTCCTTAGCAAGCTCTTTCCGTTCTTAAGGAGCTTTGCAAATATTGTTCCATCTGGAATGTTGTCACCTGCCTAACTCTGACTCATGTTTTAGTTCTCATCTTTTAGCATTTCCTCAGAGAGGCCTTTCATCCAATCCCCAATCTAAATAAAGCACCTCTTGTTATACTTTGATAGCGCTTTGATAATTTCATTCACACCACATATCTATAACATTTTTATTATATATTTGCAAATCTCACGTCTGCTTCATTCTACTAAGCCAGGGATCCACAAACTCTGGCCCACAGGCCATATACAGCCCATCTCATTTTTGTCAGTAAAGTTTTATTCATAGACACATTCATTCATTTACACATTTGTCCAAGGTTGCTTTCACAACTAGGGCAGGGCTGAGTAGTTGAGATGAAGACTGTATGGCTCACAAGGCCAAAAATATTTGCTATCTGGCCCTTTGCAGAAAAACTTTGCTGACCTCTGTGGCAGATGATAAGCTGTATGAGATTCGTCTGGTTTACCACTGAATTCTTAATGTTAAGCATATTGCAATCTAATAATATTTGTTGATTTAGTAAATAAGTGAATTATTCCCCTGTAAGTGGGGTTAATAAGAATTAAATGAAATAACACATACGTAATTCTTGGTACATGTTGCTACTTTTATTAAGTTATCTGGAAATTTCTATAAGACAAATTAACAATTCATGATTTTATTTATTTTTACATACTCGCCTAAGTAATGTATGTAGTTTAAGTAAGAAATTGAGAAATAAGTAGTTTTCATAAAGTCAGAAACTCTGGACAAATTTTTAAAAATAAAATGAGCTGTTCATTTTTTTCCTCCTCTGAACTATTTTATGTATACAACTGGAGTTTCTGAGTGTTAGCTGTTCTCCTTACTTCCATTATGAAAGGTAGAGTAAGGGCAAAATTAAATTTAAACAGTTAGCTGCTGTTTTACAGCAGTGTTAGTTCTTAATGATATTCAACTTATACATCAGCTTTGTAATATTTCATTTCACACTTTTAAGTCTCTACTTCTTATTCTGTAAAAACACACCCTGTTCTCTGTATAGCCAAATAAACACCTGCAATGGCAGAGTGGGCTTTTACTACTTTTAAGAAAATATGACAGTGAGCCATTGTGTGAGGTTCTATATGGAGTCTGCAGTGGGGTAAGCTTCAAAAAGGGCAAAGCAGTTAACATTTTTCTTTTCCACGTGTGAACACAAAGTTTAAAGGAAGCCCAGGCTGGGGGAGCCTCCGCACTTGGGATGATTGGCTCCTGCAGATTTGCTAGTGGTGGTGATTATTAGAAGTGACCTATATCTTGTAAGCTTTCATGTCCACTCTCGTAGTAGGTGAGTGGTGCACATAACAAACATTTATAAGTAAGATGGATGTCTGAGATTGTCAATAGCCACTAAAATAATCACTGAAATATACATTAAAACATGGCAGTTTTCACTTCTACCGATTCAAGAGTATGAGTGAAGGACCTGCCATACCTAAAGGTTGGAGAAGACTACACAGATCTGAAATTCTGTAGAATAAAACCAAGGAATTCATCTTCAGGATGAAAAAAGTCATCTAAATTGAAGTGAATTTAAACAATTTTTCTTCTCCTACAATTATCATGACTTCTAACATGGATGAGAGTAACAGTAACTATAGACGCAGCATATATAAATTAAGATAAGATGTTCGATTATTAGCTCAAAAGTATGTGTTAAAATTCTTCCATCCTGTGTGAGTTTTATGTTCCTTTATAAAGCATAATGAAAGCTCATGAATTCAACCTGCAGAAATTTTCTCCTTTCTTTGTAGGCAAAAGGAAGATACTATGAATTTCATGAACCTAAACATTACCTGGTATTATCAATGAACTTAGGTGCTAATTCCTATAATTTTTGACAGCACTCAAAATAGACTCTAGTACAAATAACTGGATCTAAACAGTCAATGGTACATGGTGTTCAATATTTCAGTCTCAATTTCAATTTCAAGCTGTAAGCCAACAAAAAAATACTGTGGTTTATATTGACAGAATTATTACTTTTTGGTTTGACCGATAGCAATAAACAATGTGTAGGAAAACAATGAAGAAATCCATCAAAAATCTTTATTTATCCTTTAACTCAATTTTCAGCCAAAAATAGTTCAAGTCATGTGTATGTACCTTAAATATAATAATTTAAGGGGGTATAAACTTGAAAATCTAAAGTTTACCTCTTAATAACATACTGGCTTTGATGGCATAAATAACAACTTCTATTCATTATCATTTACACATATAACAACTTAAGTGTCCATCAATGGGTGAATGAATAAATAAGTTGTTACACACACATATACACACAATGGAATGTTATTCAGCCATAAAAAAGAGGAAATCCTACTATTTGCAACACCATGAAGGGATCTTGAGGGCATTATGCTAAGTGAAATAAGTCAGAAAGAGAAAGACAAAGACTGTGTGATCTCATTTATATGTAGAATCTAAAAAACAAACAAACTCACCCAAAGAGATCAGACTTGTGATTACCAGAGGTGGAGGGTTGGGGGAAGAAGAAATGGAGGAAGGTGGTCAAAAGGTACAAACTTCCAGTTACAAGATAAATAAGTACTAGGGTTGTAACATACAACACGATGACTACAGCTACCACTGCTGTGTGATACACAGAAAGGTTGCTAAGAGTAAGTCCTTTTTTTCCTTATTCTTTTCCTTTTATTATATCTATACGAGATGATGGATGTTAGCTGAACTGATTGTGGTAATCATTTCACAATACATGTAAATCAACCCAACACACTGGACGCCTTAAAATTATAGAGTGATGTATGTCAATTATGTCTCAATAAAACTGGAGAAAAAAACTTAAACCAGAAATTAGTTCTAGTCTCACTTGCAGTTCCAAGAAGACAGAAGGGGAGACAGACCAGAGTGTCTTTATTTGGAGGAAATCTCCAAAGGCTATCCTCTTAACTTTCCCCAGAATAAATGAGCAACAGGCAAAACATTCCTCTCTCCCATGGTCAAGGAATGAATGCCAGTTTTGCAAGTTCCATTATCCATTTGTAATGGTTGGGATCTGGCAGTACTACAATTTGTTAATTAACATTAGAATGAATACAAACCACCCAACTATCCTTGTATCACCTAACCAAATGCACTCTCCCCAAGTGTGAAGGAAAATAGTCAAATCACAAATATTCATGATATACAAGTCTTTGTCGAATAGAACATTTAGAGATATAAAATCTTTAGAACAAATTGATGGTATCATACAGTATTATTATTGGACTCGCAGAAAAAAATGGTAACATCATCTGCCTCTTTGTTTACAAAATTCGTGGTTTAAAGAAAATGGTATGAATTAATGAATAGTTTTTGCCTACGTGTTTTAAGTTACTAATATTTCATGAGGGTGTTTGTTGTTGTTGTCAGCACAATGCTAAATATTTTGGAGACATTTCAAAGTCTCTTTTAGTGTGAATACAAATAAAGCCTTTTTTATAAGCCTATATCCTAAAACTTTAAGTGCATGACCACAAAAGTCCTCGTTCCCATGAATATAGGAATATCTTTGTTTGATGATGCGTGCAGTGCAGCAATGTTATGCTTATTAACTCTTAATTATTAAGCTATTCATGTTATACAGGGATAGCTCCCGTTCAAAATTTATTGTGAAATAAAAAGTGAATAATCATGAATATGTAAGCTATTTGTCCAACAGATAAGGTGATTCTTCCCCCTTGACATATGATAGAATATTAGCATTTAAACTGGCCACATTTAATTCACTAAGACTTCTCTTAATGTATGCTCACAAGTTTGGAATGTTTTCAGGGTACCTTTAATATACCTGGGGGAAATGTAATAAATAGTCCATGTAAATAATGATACAAGAAAAAGTCTACCCACTCACCTGTCTGTTACGTTCATCCATAATCCTCGTAATCTGAATCTTTTTTCTCCCCATAGTCCCCGTTTTTCTTCTCTCTCTCGTCCCTGAAATTATGTATTTTTTCCTTCCTTTTCTTTCTCTTTCCTGCTTCCTCCAAACAAATCTCCTTCTTCAGCACTTGCACTGCTCAGTTCCCAAATTCCTGCATTCGTTCCTGCTGGACAAAAAAGAAAAATTAAATGCCACTTTAATTGAAAGCCAGTTTCATAAGAACTATCGTATTCTAATTTTTTAAAAAAGAAAACTATATGGAAGTAAGCCAATCAAATGAATGAAAATATGTACTCAAAGCACATGGTATATCCCATGCAAGAGCATATCAAATAGGAACAGTTTGTTTTTACAGTTAAAATAATCTCATAAGTAATATAACAAGTCATTTAAATGACAAAAACTGTACTTTAAAGCCCAACACTTGAAATGTATCTTTTGCAATGAGTTTCTTAATATTTTTTAATGAAATTAGGTGACTATTTTCACCCTTCTATTATGAAAAATTACCTGAATCAGAGAGTTAATGAACCTCTATGTACCTGTGTATGCTAAGTAGGGCAGCTAATTCATTTCTGAAGGGAAAACAATCTTGTGTTTTGACAGCAGAGGTGATAACGTCCCTCGTTATGCAAATAGGATGGACTATTATGAAAGTGCTATTTGATATATGTAAATGTCAACTAATTTAAATCTAAATCCTTTAATCTTATTTTTAAAAAGTCACTGCTATGAGAACACTGTAAAAATAATATGGGATATTTAATCTTACATAATAAGCAGCTATCAGCACTGAGATCTCCTTTTCCTCTTGAAAGCCCTTAAGCTATATATTGAACACAAGAATCAAAAAAGATAATCATTCACAGAAAAGAAATGGTGGGAAAAAATTAGAGTATTACTCCATTTATAAGGATGCTTTTTTTAATAACTACACTTTTTATAATAAGCCATCAGTTCTCAAAATTTAAATATTTTAAAAAGACATATCATATGTCTTTGGGGAGTAAGATACAAAATTACAGAAGCCTGATACTCTATATATACTAGATATCTTTAGGTCATGAATTAAAATTAAAGAAAGCATCATCCATAATATAAAATAAACCCAGAGAACCCGAGTATTAAAAGTATGTATTTTACTTTGTTTTAAATTATATCTGAAAATATTTGAAAGTAATGAAAATAAATTGCCGTGAAATGTGGAAGTTAACCAGAAAGCATTCCACAATGGATTCTTCATTTGCAAGCAACAGCTCCAATTATCCTATCCAGTCTTATGTCAGAGAATGCAACTACTTTACACATGGCTCAGAATTTCCCTGTTTTAGTTGGTGTCTGACAAGGGACCTGAAAAATTCCCACATGTATTATGTAATGCTAAGCCAATGTCCTGGCTATTTAATAGATTATTTGGCTCCAATTCAAAGTTATCGGAACAGGAAAGCTGTTATACACTTGGTCTGATCATCAGCTGTCTTTTGATTTCTTTAATTTAATTTCTAAATTCTTTATCACCTTGAGTAAATTTCTTTAAATTAAAATTTTCTGTGGTTATCTAATTGCAGAAGCTATTATGATATAATTAGTTCTGGTGGATTAAGCGCCGCTTAAATACTAAGACCATCCATTCTCCTTTGCCCAATGCCTTTCTACGAAACTGCGGCTCAGTTGTGCCTCTGAGAATACTATATATGTTGAGTAACATCATGACCACACAGTGCTTATCAAAAACTCCAGTGGTAATTTGAAATGTTGGAAGTAGTTCAAAAGTTTTAAAGAGTTATATAAACAACACACATTTGACAAATACACATGAAAAAAATTAGCTATAATAAGACATTAAAATCACATTACAATAGAAAACATTCATGAAGCACAATTGCATTATATATTTGCTGTTGCCAAACACTGTCCATCTATCTATTTTTAGAAACAGTCTTAAATATCACTCAACTGGGCAACTTTCCTGTGTTTCCTATAGTCTTACCTTAGAAGCCAGTAGCACGTTAGATTGATATTTCCCTTGCATGTGCAAGACCCCAAAGAGACAAACAGGCTTCCTCTATCACAGAAAAGCCAACCCATGAATCCACAGCAAATGCATATGGGACAATTTCCTTTCTTTTCGTTTAGCTGAGGCCGGTGGCACTATCGGCTTACAGGACTATGCCTGCCTAAGCGCTTATTCACTTTAAGGTGGAAGGTCAGGGTGAACAGATTAGAGTGTGGTGACAAGGCGGGGAAGACGAGAACTTCTACAGATCCTGGTTTCAAAATACAAATAACCAAACAAGCAGAGAAACATCCCAGGAGAAAAGTCTCTTCAGAAAGGCAGAGGGAGCGCTCCTCCAGAGCCAAACTTAGAAGAGTTCCTACATATCACCACCCCATACTTCCCAACTTTGAAACGAGAGACACTTTTGAAAAAGAGCAGGGCAGGGATTTTAATTAGTGAAAAAGGATGAGAAATATTTTGCCTGAGAAAATTTATATGCATATATCAAACATGTATATAAAATGGTCAGAACACCACTGGATATGTTTTCCCTTTTGAAATACGCAAGGTAAAGACAAACAAGCTTAAATTTCAGTAAAAATTAAGATATTTTCTTGCTTTCCATAAAAATGAATATTTCTTGAAGTCTTGCCTGCTGAACATTTTTAAAATACGAAATCTGATATTATTATGTACACATGCAGACTACTACGCAGTGATGATGCGACGTTTTCATGAAGTAAAATGTGTCACGAGATGTGGCTTAGAACATTTGATTATGGATCACCACGTTTCAGGGCTGCCAGTAAAAATTCAGAGTTAGGAAGGTCAACAATAGCTCAGGAGTTGTTTTCTTAGCATAACTATTTTTCTAAGCTGATTTTTATGCAAAAATTATTTTGCAAAGTCGGTTTTGAGTATTAATTTGTAGGAGGCCTAGAGTGGCTGAGAAAGATATTACGTAACTTTAGTAGCTTTTAAAACTGTTTTGTATGTATACGAAGAAGAGAATCGCTAAACTCCGTGTAGCAGAATTTCAAGTTATGCTGAGAACTTTCATTACATACAATCAACCATAAGCTTAAAATAATTCCAGCAGCCCTGCTGCTAACTTCTCTCCACATGAAAGAAGCATTCTTGGAAAATGACAGAGCCACAGAGAAACAATCAGTAATTAAAAAAAGAAGAAAAAGAAACGCTCTACCACAGTTACACTCTATGGAGTTACAGTCTTCTGCATTTTTTTCTCTTTTCGTCAACCTAAATATAAGAAAAATAAAATCAAGCTGCTTACTAAAAAGGGGAACTTCATTATGGCAGGCTTCTGTTCACTTTGAGTTTGGCATAAGCAGACAGATGAAGGCAGAGTGGTTTTGAGACCCAAGTAGAGAAGAATATCTTGTGGACAGATGCTAAAGATCCTTCTCCCACCCCAGCTCTCTCATTTACAAACAAGTTCCCTTGAGTGACACACACCGCCTCCCCCCTTCCCAGCCTCACTCTTTTTTGCGCTCTTCCTCCCTCTCTCCCTCCCTCCCACAAAATCCCTCCCCTTCACACAGAAGAATCTTGACAGAATGGCAGGAAACACGCACAGACTGGTCGGGGAAGGATATGATGTCAGCAACCACGAACAATAAAAGGTGTAAAGGTGCTTCCTTCCCTAAACTGTTCCAGAAGTGTAAAATGGGAACCAAAACTCTTCACTTCCTTCTCTGAGCAGAACTGTCTGAGTGTGCCTTGCTGCATGCCACACACAGAGAGGCCTTTGAGAGGTTCAGATAAGGGACAATGACAGAAACGCAGACATGGCGACACAATTTTGTATTTCTATTTTTAAAGCACCTAAGAAAAATCCATTTCAGGTCTAGTTTCGTCTTTTGTATGATTGCTTTAAGGAATAAGAACAAGAAAACGAATTCACTTTGGTCAAGGAGGAGATACATCACAATTACCATTTACTATGTCTCGCAGAAGTCATCTGACACAGCTAACGCAGCCGTATAATCTTAATTTACCCTTCGAGGCAAATGAAGAATTCTATACAGACAAAGAGCCAATTGGATAAATTATATTTTTGGTAAAAAATAGAATCACAAAAGCTGTTCAAAAAACAAAAAAAAAATCAATGTTTGTTAGTAAAACACATTACTTCTTTGCAACCATAGTTTAAAAAAAGATATAGTGAGTGGGGGGAATAGATGACTATGTTATTGCAGTTCTCAAAGTTGTCCAAAAAATTCAGAGTAAGAACCAAAGAAACTAACATAAACTTTCAGTATATAACGAAACTATTTATTTTAATCTCATCGCTATTAGGTTCCTTCTAACATGGAAATGGCAGTCTACCATAAGGTTTCTGTAGGAAGAAAACCACATATCAAGTGGATCTGAGTCATCTTCAGATTTCAATCATCTTCCCACAACACTTTGATTTAGAAATTAAACACAACCTTCAGTTATGTGTTTTGATCATAGAGTGAGACTGCCATGCCACATTAAAAGATGTGGGAAGAAATTAATTCTCTTCTGCTAAACTTATCTTTGCAAAGCATGTATTTTGCTACAATAAGCACAATGCAGTCACTTAAATAAAAACAACCTATGAAAAATGATCAAACATTAACATATGTGATGTCAATCTGCAAAGAAAGAATTCTGGTTTTCTTTTACTCATATTAGCAAATAACTTCTTCGCTGTCTTATATTTTCACTAACACTAGCATCTTCATACAGAGTTTTATAAAAACTAAAGGCTGAGAACCAAGCACACTATGTCCAGCAAAAAATGATACTGTCATATAAACACAAACCGGATGCTTAGTAGGAGACGAAAATGATCTTAAGCCCAGTTGCTGCAAGCCTGGTATTAGTAATTCAAATAAGTAAATGATTCATTATTATTTGAAGTGGAAAACTTTGCTTATTATGGTACAGAGATACATTTAACTTTCTCCTTTATGACATATTTGAAAGACATATGAGGCATGTAACTATATTTTGGTTAAAATGAACAAGTAGAACTTTTACTTTTTTTTTTCTGCTTAAGAGGTATTTTGAACTTGGAAAGACATAACAATTATTATTATTCTTATTGTTACTCAACTATGTTATATCCTAAGAGTTGGGGAATACTTCCTTGGTCCTGAAAGTCATTCCATGTCTCTTGAAGTAAATTTATGATGTTGTATTACCCTAGCTATGAATGCTAGCTGATTTCATTTTAAAGACACATAGTCAAAACTTACCTTCTTAAGGGTACTTAAAAAACCACTATTATTTACCTCTGGATAGATACCATCATGCCAAATACAAAGTTATCTTCTCAATTTATTTCAATTTAGTGGCAATATAATGGAATTTGGAATTGTCACCAAGTCTCAGTAACATAGTGTCACATACAAATAATAATGTCATCTGTCAGTTCCTCATACATGCCACACTCCTTCCTACCACAGGGCCTTTGAATATGCAATCCCCCCTGCCTGGAATGCTCCACCTTCCCCTCTGTGCCCCCTTAACTTCTTCCTCTCCTTTCTGTCTTAGGTCTAATTTCACCTCCTCAGGAAGCACTCCATCCTTTCATGATCACAACAAATACCCCGTTAGGACTCACAGCACCATGCCTTTCTCTGTAGCACTTGTCACAGCTGAAATTGCCTGTCTTCTTCAACATCTGTAGGCCAACTCTGTTTTGTATCACTTTCGTAATCACATTATCTACTCCACTGCCAGGCACATCAGAGGAGCCGGTAACTCAGTTGATTAACAAATTTAAGATTTTCACCTCTCAGGTATGTATTTTCTTCAGTTGCTAGTTTTAATGACTATTCCTGAGAATATTTTCATATTTCTGCTTATACAGAAGCAAGTTGACAACCTCATTTAATCCTCTGTCATATTTATATAGCATCTCATATATGGAATAAGAGTAACTCACAACCCGAAGTCGAAGTGGAAAGAATTTTGGAGTCAGGAGGCTCAGGTCTGAACTTGAGCTTGTTGTTTGCTCTTGCCTACAACAAGCTGGGAACAAACTTCTTGACGTGCAGGATGGCTACGAGCACTAGGTGTGGTACTGTATGCAAAGTGGGTACACAGCAGCACTGCAGACATGACCTACTACTTGGAAGACTGCTTCAGTTTTGAGGCATAAAACAAAAGTTGTGTTATACAACGAGGCTACCAAGCGAATCATAGTCCTTACGTACACCGTGAAGACTTCACTTTCCAGAGCTAATGATGAGCCAGTTCTAACAGGTAATGGTTCATTTATTCCTTAACAATAATCATTATATGAAGAAAAAAATTTACAGTGTTATAAAAATTAAGAAGTTTCTCTTAAGTATCAGTCATGGAAGAGCTTCAGGCTGCAAAAGCAGAAATAACTAGGGAAATATATCAATTTTCCCAATGACCATGGCTGCTGAAAACTCTACATTAATGCTTCTAGTCCTACTTTAATATCTTTCCCCAAGGACAAAAGGAGATGAAATGTATGTCAGAAATATAATAAGGCTAAAAAGGAACTCGTTTTGAAAACCTCTGCAATTAATTTAATAAGTGGGCCTAACCTGCCGTTATCACTGACATAAATCATTTTATTTACACAGTTCTAGAATTTAGGAGACACGCATACCTTCAAACAACCGTGTTGCATTATAAACAATTTAATAAACACGAGGGAAGCATACCTTCCCCGTCATGGTTTTCCATGGTATATTCTGTCTTGAACATTTTTTTCACACTGCAGCTTAAACAGCCTTCTTCATTCCCCGTTCCAAAATAAACTCCAAATGGTCTAAATATGTCAAGAGCCTCATGCTGTTGAACCACATCACAGTTTTTTTTTTTTTTTTGCCTTTCCACATCATATTAAGTAATTAATTCAGGGTTCTATCATGTCTTTGTTTTCCTAATTTTTCCCAACAGTACAGCCACCACCTTTTCTTTCAAAAGCCACTTAGTGATGTGCCAGGGCTTACCACAAAGGTAACCCCTGCATTGCGTCATCACAAAGCAACAGCTACTATTTGGCATCACAGATTGCGTTCTGTTCCCCAGCTGTAACCTCTCAGTAAGAACACGCAGCTGGATTTTGTGCCGCTCTTACTGAACAAAGCAAGTAAAGCACCACACAACACCAGTATCGGTGAAACAAAATTGCCAGCCTTCAAAGCAAGCTAGGATTGAAGAGGGAGATGTTGTTATACGTTTTTGTGTTACTATAACAAAATCTGAGTTCCTGGGCATCTCATAATCCTTTCATAAAAACATTTTATGTTCATTATTTTCTTAATCTTTTATATATCATATTTCATCACTAAAGTGGAAAAACTCTATAAATTTCTTTCTCAAAAGCCTATATGTACCAGACACCATGTTCAGCCTTACTGATACATTGGTGTGTGTGTCTGGGTGTGTGTGGGGAGAACATTTTTGTGCAAACCTGCAGCAAATGGAAAAGCTCCATTTCAGTCTTTGATAATGTGAAGATAAAACAGTAAGAGTACATTTTAAGACACCTGAGTAGTCTTAAATAATCACAATATTACTAAGAAATCACAATATTACGAAGTAATCACACCAAATAATCAAATAATCACAATATCACCAAATAATCACAATAAATAATCACAATATTACTAAGAAATCACAATATTACGAAGTAATCACAATATTACTAAGTAATCACACCAAATAATCAAATAATCACAATACCACCAAATAATCACAATAAATAATCACAATATTACTAAGAAAGTGATATAACTGGTTAAAAGGCAGTCTAAGTAATTATTCTGTATTCAAATATTACGTTAAACAATTGAAAATTATGTCCTAAAAATAATTTGCTTCTGTTTTTATTTTCCTAATTTAGTTAATATTTGAAGATGACCTTGAAATAGAAAGAAATAACTACTGTCCTCCTGCCAATGTTTTTGTTATACATTAAGGAGAATAAGCTTGATAAATCACCCACTATTTACACTGAATGTCATTTACTTTTTGTCTTTGGTCGAACTTCAGGAATTTATAAAGTTTACATAAAAGCCTTTCATTTAATATACATAATAGCCAAAATGCCATAATAATGTCTCTCAAAATATAGATATTTGATATTGCTGTTCTATGTGGCTCAACATGGAAACCAGTGATTCATCAATTTTTCTATTCTCTTCATCTCTTTTACAGCATCCTAATCAACCTAATTAAGGCTTTGTTCATCTGAAACCTCTGATGACAATTTGTTTAACTCTATCCCACTGTGGTCTTCTTATAAGGAGAATTAAATCTGATCTTCTGACAGCAATCATTAAATGATCCCAACTGGCCCCAATTAAGCCACATGGCTCACGGGCTTCCATACAGTCAAGTGCCAAGTTCTCTGCTCCATTCGCACATCATTCTTTACCTTGGTTTATTTTCTTAAAGCCAATTAAGTATGTGTCTTATCAAGTGGAACTAAATTTCCTTGTGTACATTAGCTTAAGATACAGTGCATCAATTGACTTTGCAGTCACACTGAAGTATCACACAGGGCTCCTAAAGCCATTCTCTCTAGCTGTAGTGCTATTAATGAAAATAAAACAAAACAAAAAAACCACAACACTTTAAATTTACTTACCCATGCTGAAATTGATACATGTACCTTCTCAAATAATACACATAATTCAAACACTGTGGCTAACATAAATCAACAACAACTTTCTATCTGGCTTATTTACAATGATCTTTTAATAGAGTAGTATCTGCATTTGGTAGAGCTTAACATCCTTTTTTTTTTTTTTAAAAGCATTTGAATTGTCTCTTTAAGAGCTGCTAAAAGAGTAGTTCCAAAGTAAGACTTCTGAAGTTAACCTTTCTTACCCTTAATTTCTGCTCTAATTTTTTTCACATATGCTCAATTGTAAGTTCTGTAATGATGTTCGCAGGCCTTCCTATGAATGCAGGTAGCCTCAGGATTTAGAGCTCATTGATTGTGTGCTACTCCAGGGACATGGCTGATTAAAAACAGCCTCGTGAGGAAGAGTAGCTCCTATTCACATCTGGCTCATCTTGTTCTAAACTCTCATACCTGTATGGAAATTTGACCCCTAGCTCTGGCTTTGGAGCACCGCACTTTTCAGAGTCCTTTACCTTCGACGTCAGGGCAGAAACAGTTAGATTAATCTCAGTATGACTGGTGTTTGACACAGTTTCTGAAGGCCTTAATCAATTATCCTGACTACTTTTCTGAGAATAAAAACAAATGTGCTGTATTTTTACATCTATTCTAATTATAGCTATCACTGATCATCTGTTGGTATCTGATGCAGGCTATCTGTCACAGTTCTCAGAGCAGATGGATTAGAACATATCTGTTCATCCTAATCATACATTAAAAACTGACATTAGGATAGAAAACTGAAATGGATGCTATGCATCTTATTGGACATTAACCTTGATGGAGCACGGCAATTCTTTTTATTCCTTGACCAACAGATGTAACTACAAAGAAAAAGGAAAATATAATAGAATCTTTAACATATTGACATTTGGAAACACCTAGAAAAATAGTTATGCATGTTTTCTTTATGATAGCTAAATAGATAATCGTCTACTCAATAAAAGTTCTCCTCAGAAGAGGAAAATTCAAAATATTTACTACAAAATGCTGATGATTTAGAAAATACTAACAGCCTAACAGCTGACTGACCTTAAAAAAATGTATAATAAATATACCAAAAGTTTGGCAAAGCAAAACAAGATGCTCGGGTGTTGTATTATGAAATATTTCTCACTGTATTATAGTAATCTCCAATAAGGTTTGATGTTAATTTTAGAGCACGCTTCTGCTAAAAAGGGCAAACCCTGCAACAGATTTAGTACAAAGAAGCCGAAAATATCCTGTGGAAAAAAAAAATCTGTAGTGAAATCAGCCAGCCCAAATCCTGCCATTACTCAGCACTGCAGTGACGTGCGGATGTTTGTAGTGGTTTGAGGAGCCAGCAGGGGTGGAAACTCTACGTACTCGACTTCAACATGATTGCAATTGAACCTCATCAAAGTAAGAGCTCATAATTTGTCACAGAAAACAGCCAATTAACATATGTTAGAAAAAGGCTTCATAAAGATAATATATGATTAAAGACCCAGTGCAGCTGTTGAAAATCAAAACTATGCATTTAAAAAAGAAATCTCAGCCTGAGCTTCCGTACGGTTAAACTGATAATGGCTACTATGATTTTTTTTAAAGGAGAAAAATATAATTACAGTGCTTCTCATAAGTTTGGGGTTATGGCAAGGGAGAACTGGGTACTGTGGTATTATTTACTATGCCTTACTTAGTTCTATAAATAGTTGAAGCCCTTGCCAAAACTCTGTAGTTACTTTGTTATAGTGCTATTTTAAAACACAGACCTTCATTGTGAGCTAAATAGCCTTCAGGATGCACTTTGTAGTTATAGCATTCCTCTCAAAACTATATCCTCCCTTTATCTGTGCAGAACTCCAGGACAAGAGGACTCGACATGACAGTCCTGCTCGCTGTAGAACACACTGGGGCTGTGTGACTCAAGGTTTCAACACTTGAGAACTTTTGTCAGGGTTGATGGTCAGGAAAGACAACGCGTCAATGTGAGAAATGAGACTATGGTGCATGTGTGTAGTACAGATCCTCTAACATGACGTAGTGCAGGCCACCTGCCACAGCTTCGGAGCAGATGAGCTACACGTAACTCAATCTATGGGGGGTACTCTCCTCGGAGATTTAAACGAAACTTTAGCGTGGACCAAGCGAGCAAATCAAATCTTGGCTAAATTGGTATCATCGGAGACCGTGAACCAAAATCATGATGCTTGATATTACAGATATCAATGAAAAAGTTTGATCTTTAGTTACAGAGACATAAATATGTCAAGCAGGATGCTAGGTCCTAGGGACACCACTGTGAACAGAACAAACAAGGTCCTGGTGTTGATTAAACTTACACTTTAAAGTCTGAAAGAGAGAGGCATCAACAAGTACACCAGTATGATGATTTTAGATAGAGAAGTGCTGGAAAGAAAATACCACACTAGGACAGGCGAGGGGGTGACTAAACAGGAAAGAGCAGAGCTGGACAGTGCTCTCAGGGAAGATGATATTTGAGCAGATGACATCTGAGGACAGATCTAAAATACAGATGGAGGCAGGCAGTATTTGGAGGATGCCTACTCCAGCCTGAACACTCCATGAATACTCTGCCTGTCACTATTGCTACAAACTCGGCTAATCCATAGTTTCCCAAACCTCAGTGTCCTCATCTACAGAATAGGAATAATTATATATATATTCTATGATAAGGCTGTGAGGCTCAAATAAAAAACAGCACCACATTCATTTGTAAAAATTCAGTTAGATGCAACTCAATTTCATAAAGTCATTGTGTCAACTTGTTTCCTTCACTTCAACATTGTATAATTTCATAAAAATTCTAAACACTTTGAAGCACTGACAATATAGTATAATGCAAACGGTTTCTAAACTGATATGAACTGAATCCAAAGGGGCTTCTTCCCTTGAAATGTGGGTGTTTCATTAAATCAGTGTCCACTGACTGAACTAGTTCTTGGGCAAAGAAGTTCTTTTCACGGTGTTAAATATGCACAGCACCATGAGCTATCTGACAAATACAATGAAAAACTTCTGCAAGTGTGAAATACAGAATTATATTTTTAAAATCATGCCTCTTTTCTTCAAGAAATAAACAATCTTACAACATTACTGATGTACCTGAGTCACTAGGGTAGGTTGATTTATTTCCTCTCTCACAGGACCCAACTCCCAAGCAATCAGAACAGTTTTGATTAAGATCTCAGTGATATTTGAAAATCCCAGTGTCTCACCGAATGGGAAATGTTCACATATCTTTGGACATACCCATCTAATGAGAGTAAGCTATGTAGCCTCCAGCCAAACAGATTAATTTCCAACTTGGAATGAATAGACAAATTGAATCATCGAGTATTTTTTAAATTAAAGCATTTTAAGAAGAAAAAATAAAAAAATTAAGGATTACAAATTTTAATAAATAAAATTTGGAGTAAAAAGCAACAGACACATTTTAATCTTAAAATTTGTTAAACAGAAATGTCTAATGAAAAACTGGTATTTTAAGTAAGGAGAGGGTCAAAATTTTCTATGCAACAAAACTTTAAGAAATGACAGGTATACACTTTCAATTCTCCCTACCCGGCCACTTTCTCGGGGAGTAGTATAAATTTGATCCTTTATTGTACTAATTTCTTTTTATTTCATATTTGGTGAACATACTTTACCAATTTTAAAATAGGGTAAGTTGTATAATTTACCATGAAGCCTAAATTTCACTAATCTATTTTCATTTATAATGGATTTAGTGCCCTGAAAAAGAATCGCAAGTTGGAAAAGGTTTTTTTTTTCTTCTTGGAATCAAAAGAGTCTTCTTTCCTCTCCTTTGTGAATCATGATATAGATATTTATTCTAATAAAAATCAGCATAGTGTTTGACTCTTCTCAACGCTAACCAGTATTTCACACTGCAAACTCCTCTCCCTCCCTGCCTATATTGTAAAGTGACCTTCGAAGGACGCTTGCCTCCCCCTCCAAAACCCCGTCATAATTGCATGCAAAGCAGGCATGTAAATCTGAGTCTCTTCTCTCTTTGTAGCGCTGCCTGCTCCATTTTTTCATTTCATCACCTTTCTTTATCTCTTCTTCCACATGTTGAGAACTGACGGGATATGGAAAGTGAAACTGTCAAAGAGCTAGGAATAGAGGTGTTCTCAGATGAAGAGAATGTTTCCTCCATATACCCGGACAGATCAAGTTTGTTTCAGAGCATACCCGCCATGGGCCTAGGGTAAACTAAGTCGGTTCCTACGCTGAAGGCCTGGCAGCAGGCTCCTTATCTCAGCTTGTCTACACATTCTGTCCCAGGCTATTTTCAAGGATAGCCCAAGTCATCCTTGGCAGATACTAATACATGGAAAGTATTACAGTACTTCCCCTGTAAAAAAGACCATGCTATTGCAGATCAGAAATTTACTGAAATGAAGTTTTTTTTAATCCCCATTCTCTAAAAGATTTAAAAGAAAGCACCCACTGGTGGAAGCAAGCTCATGACTCTCATCAGAAACCCCAGAGTGGATTCCAAAGATTAGTGGTTCCTAAGGATTATGACAAGCTATTCTTCAAAAAAAAAAAAAAAAAAAGTCAGGAAATTAAAAAAAAAAATTAGGAAAACAAATTCTTTGCTGCAGGACTTTTCATATTCTTCAGTATGCTGGATGCCAAAATCTGGAGTATTTCCAAATGTATCCAGAATATGTTTTGGGAAATGCTAGCTTTAAAGAAAGGAATAAGCTTTTTCTGACTACTGAATACATTGCACCGCTGAAATGCCCTAAACCAACACTTTGCTTAGTGCCTGGCTCAAGGAAAACATAATAGTATTGTTGAATAATTGATAAAACAAAGGAAAACTATACTTCACCTTTACAAAGAAGTATAAATATGATATCAAGTGCAGAAAATTGCTGTTCTTTTAAAGTAAAAATATTAATAAAATATTTAGCAATTAGTGCAACATAGTTCTAAAGCACCAAGAAGTGCTGGAGTGGAGTGAAAAGAAGGCTGTATTTGTAACCAGACTCTTGGTTGGGCTCTGCTACCCATGAGCTGCCAGTCAACTGTTTTGAGTCTCATTGTCCTTAGATATATACATTGTTTTTTCCCCACACTTCTTGCTTTGAAAAGTTGGTGCACCTCAGCCTCAAGCAATATAAGCAGTTAAGACTAAGGTTACATTATGCACTCTGGACCACGAATCGTATTTAGAAAGTTAATAAATAACAGCTATGAATTATAAAATACTATGACACTAAAAGCTTTACATATATTAACTCCAATCTTCACAACAGCCTATGAGAAAGACTATTTCATCACTTCCAATTTACAGAAAAAAAGCTGCAGGACAGAGAGGTTAAGTTACTTGCCCAAGGTCACAAAGCTAGTGTTAGAATATATATAGTTATAAAGTATATAAATCTAGTCCCAGACTCTAGTGGAACTGCATACTCTGCTAATTCTCCATGCAGCAAGGTACTATTCACGAGAGGGCTTTCAAGTTAAAATTCTATGCAGAAAATTACGTTCAGAAGGTTTTAGTGAAATCTAAGAAGTATTTTTTTTAAGTTTATTTTGAGAAAGAGCATGTGCGAGCATGAGTGGGGGAGGGGCAGAGGGAGGGCAAGGGAGGGAGACAGAGAGAGAGAGAGAGAGAGAGAGAGAGAGAGAGAGAGAGAGAGATTGAGGATGAACCCCAAGCAGGGTCCATGCTGTCAGCAGAGCCTGATGTGGGGCTCGATCCCATGAACCGTGAGATCATGACCAGAGCCAAAATCAATGGTTGGATGCTTAACCAACTGAGCCACCCAGGCACCCTGTAACCTAAGAAGCACTTTTTAAAAGAGCGTTCTTTAACTGATCTAACATTCTCTTATTCTTGATGGCAAAAAGAACTCACTTCACTGTGCCACGTAGGGGAAAGGAATGAAACCTGAGTTAGATATTTGTTTTTAGAGTACCAGGATTTACTGGCTCATCAGCATCCTTGGGTTTCCCCCTTCTTTTCTACAAACGAATTGGTTGCTCACAAGGGAAATCAGGTGAATGTCTATGAATCAGCATACATTCACCATGAACTCCTGGGAAAAATGTGAAAACAGGAGCCTTCCTGAGGATGGGTCAGGGGCATCAACTTCATTGATTATTAAGATGAGAATTACAAAGAGTATTACAGTTTGTTGTGTTTTTGTTTTGTCTCTAGGTTTGAGACAGTCATCTTGCTCTTCTTCAAAGGACCTTGGGTAAGTTTGTAACCCAGATCTAATTAACTCTGGTTTTACCTTGATCATTACTCCCAACCCCCTTTCTCTTCCTCCTCTTGTTCTTCCTTCCCGTTGTGCTTCTCCTTCATCTCCTCAAATTATAGCCTCTCACAATATTCTTCTTTATGCAGTGGAGCTCCCACTTCAGAATTTTATACATTTACCTACTTCTTTAGAATTCTTTGTGTTTGAGACTTCTGGCTATAACTATGCAATTCACACTCTTTAAATACATTATTTTAGAAGTAGTTTTATGTAGATCAGCTTTATAAGTCACACACCTAATAAAATTTACTATTAATTGTATAAAAACAGTTGACATAATTGGCAATATATTTATAATTGTTGAAGAAAAATAATACACTTTGGTGTATTACAGAAGTTCACATCAGTTTTTCCACAATGTATCATATAGCCTGGCTTTGTCACAGCCTACAGAGTATGAGGAAGTAATAGTTTGTATATTTTCAGTGTATCAGACTTTTCTCCTACTTTCATAGGGAGAGCACTGTGGTACAGAGGTACATATATATTCATTTATGTATTCACATATGTTATTTTACTGGTTGATGAGCAAACTGGGCCAGAGCCATTCAAAAACTTCACAATCGACAATGACCCATTATTTCAAGCCTGAATTCAATTTAAGATGCTGAGCTGCTGATTAGGCAAAGTGAAAGCTCAACATGGCCGCTTCTATAGCCCATGCACTTAAAGACGGTAAACAGGAAATCTCTGAAATTTCTAATCCGTTAAGAAAGCGCCTGTTGGCAAATATTGCCTTTCACAGTGAAGAGATGTTTGGAATAAATTTTATATCAGGGTCACTCATGCTTGTAGGTGGGTCTGGTAATAAAAGAGTTCTGATAAGTGTAGAGGTGACATCACTTTTAGATGCTAGAAAAATGAACATTACCATCAAGTAACTAGTTAACATACCAAATCATTATTTGCCTACTCTTCTGAGAATTCTGAAATTAAAAATTATACAACAATGCTTCTCTTATATATTTTATGAATTGGAAAACAATGGATATAGCAATTTCTATTCATTTCCTTTTAAAAAGGTAGGATAAATACTTAATAAATGTTTCTCTAAACTTATGGAGAATTTCAGGATGGGAGTAGAAATTTTAATTTCCTTAAACTGGATCTTTAGGAGATCCACTTTAAAATTTATCTAAATTTTGCCATGTTAGAGAAGTTCAAAATAATCAATTTTTTTGGTTGAAATATGTATCTATATTTCCATTCAACCAAGGCAAGAGCAAACATGCCAGATATTAATGCTGGCAGAGGCCATGCAAGGTCATACCGTTTTCTCCTCCTTCAGATAATACCATCCCCAAATTATTTCACAAAGATTCCACCTCTCCTATTTTTAAGACCTTCCGGAAAAGGAGCAACATAACCTTCCTCAGTAACCTATTTTGATATTTCACAACTCTCACTCAGGAAATTCTGACTTATAGCTAATCCCTCACAGAATACTTTATGCCCACTCCTCTTGTTCTACCCTCTGGACAGAGAACAACATTTGATGATCATGGCCTCATTTTATACACTTCAAGACTGTATACTGAATTATAGCTGTTTTTGTTATCCTTACCCCCCCCCCCCACCATATTCGCAGATCTTCATTTCAAGTCATATCTGTCTTTAACTCTGTAGTCTAAAAATATACATAGTACTCAAAACAGGCTCTGTATATTCCTATCAAATACATATTTTTAATTATCCACACACTGCATAAAATGTAAAGCCAACGTTTATCTTTGCATTTATTTCAATTGTGCATTGTTTTCCCTTGCCAGATTTGTTTCTAGCCAACTCTTCCACATTTTGTATGTGAAGAGGTTATTTGTTTCTCCTTAGCTTCATGATTTCTGACCACTTCTTCAGTTTATCAAGGATATGCTGACTTCCGATCCTATCTTCCAAGGATCAGACTTTACACTGTTTACATAGGACTCGTTAATGTGTAATTTTTTTTTTAATGTTTATTTGGGAGAGAGAGAGACAACACACACTTGTGGGGGAGGGGCAGAGACAGAGGGGGAGAGAGAGTCCCAAGCAGGCTCTGCAAAGTCAGAGCAGAGCCTGACAAGGGGCTCCATCTCAAGAACCTTGAGGTCATGACCTGAGCCAAAATCAAGAGTCGGATGCTTAATCAACTGAGGCACCCATGGGCCCTTAGTGTTTTTAAATTTAATGAATAAATTATTTCACTATTCCTTCAGCAACCATTCAAATATGTGTGGTTTAGGATATTTTTCCAATTTATGAATGAGAATGTCACACAGAACAAAATCAAAAGCCTTGCAAAATTGAGATTATACCTAATTCGTCTCCTTTACACTCTATACTGCAGGTTAAAAATCCTCATAGGACCCGTTTTTAATGATGCTGTGTTGGCTCATACTGACACCAGGGTGTTAGAGAATGTATACAAAATGTACAACAAATCTCTGTGATTTTTCCTAATCTATTTTAAGTTTGCAAATAAGAGAGTTACTAACAGTGGTTTCCTTTGCTTTCTTTTAAAAATATCATCCCTGATAGTTACCTTATAGTCTTTATTTAAAACTTCTAAATAAATAAATAAAAAATTAGAAATTCTTAGGGGGCACCTGGCTGGCTGGGTCAGTTGAGAGTCTGACTCTTGATTTTGGCTCAGGTCATGATCTCATGATTCGTGAGATGGAGCCCCATATCCGGCTTTGCACTGAGCGCATGGAGCCTGCTTGGGATTCTCTCTCTCCCCCTCTTTCCCTGTGTCTCTCCCCTACTTGTGCTTTCTTTCTCTCAGAATAAGAAAAATAATGAAAAATTCTTAGGACTAGTATCTTGTAGCCCTGCAATTGCATTATAAGAATTCCTGCTACTAAAATTATCTTAGCTTTAGGTAGACCTGTCCAGGCATTCCATGATATTTTCTTTGTTCCTTAGTATCACTTGATTCCAGAGGTCATAGGTACGTATGTTACATTTCACGTGTATGTGACCACAAACATGAGCTCATTTTGCTGCAAAGAAACATTCATTCCTTCATTCAATAGGGTTTTGTTGTTGTTGTTGTTGTTGTGTGTGTGTGTGTGTGTGTGTGTGTGTGTGATTTAGTACTTACTGTGTTTTAGGAACAATTTTAAGGGATATACCAAAGAATAAAACAGATAAAAATTCATGCCTTTGTGGAACTTACAATATTCCTGGTATTATCTATATTTACTTTCACCTCCACGTGGAAAAATGGGCTACCCTTGATTTTATCCTTTGCTGTCGTTGTTCTTATTGGTTAAACTGAATGAATTTGTAAATATCATACTCTGTGATTCTCCTTATCAAATTTTAAGCCTTTACTATTTCTTAGAACTTTCACTTCCATACTGTTTTTAATTTCTTCTTTACTCATAATATTTTTATAATTTCCATTCCTCATATGGACCTTTCTTCAGCCAACCAGATACTTTCTTTCCTCTTTAATGCTTGTGATACAAGATGAAGTGGTATTTGATCACTTGTGCAATCCCTCATTTAAAATTTTCTAAGAATACTTTAAAAGTATTTCCAAGTCCTTTGAAATATCCTCCATTAATAATCACCTTTTTATACTGAAGAATTCTTCGGATCTTTAATTCTTGCTTGTGACTAGATCCTAACAGATTATGAATTTTTGGCCAATCACTAGGTTTGATACAGCATTAATTAATGAATAACATTGTCTTAGTGTTATTGAAAGACAAAAAATCCTAGTAAATCAAGAAAGCCAAGTCACTTTCCTGTTTCTTAACTATATGTCTTGGTAATCTGTGAGTGTAATATTTAGATATTTCTATTATACTAGGATGAAAGCAAGTGATCCATGATTCCCTATTGTATAATAAAAGATAACAGATTAGAAATAGAGTGCAATTACAAAAATAAACCACACAGAAAATATGAAGATACATGGTGAGGAAAATCCTTTCCTAAGAATTTATGAATATAGCATCAGGCATCAGAATTATAGTAAATAAAGAAGTGGGAGATATGGTGATGATTTATTTGTCACTATTTTAGTTTTCATTAAATATGTTGAAAAAAGTTCTCAGGAGGAGAAAATAGATAAAAAAAGAAAACACCTCTGATATGCAGCTGGATATATGCCAACATGTCAGCTCCTAGGGAAATTTTACATGTCTTTATGAGAACCTGAATAATAATAATAATATTTTCAAAGGTAATATATTGGATTAGGATGTCACTAGCTTCTGAAGAAAGGCAACTTTTCCTTTTCTAGGAGGCCTGAAATTAGGAACGGGTGTCATCCTACAGTGTAATGTTTGAACTGAGAAGGCACAAGACAATGCTCAGCCATCTACCCATAGAGACTTTCACCCCTCTCCTAACCCCGCCCTAGAAACTGGAAAAAGGTATGGTGCAGAGAGAGGCACACCACTGCAAGTGACTAAGAGATACAACAGACAGGGTTATTTTAGAAGATTCTAATATATTGGGCAGTGGTGCCTGGTTTACCTTAGTGTTTCCTCTATCTCATTTCTTTTTTGAATTCAGGACTTTGTAAAATGTCTCTTTATTGCTTTTTGTGTGTTTTTGTTAAGGTTTTTTTAAATCATGCCATGAAAAGCATTTCGTATTTGGGTTCAATGGTGAACCACAAATTTTTGGAATTAGAATTAAGTTTTAAAAAAATCAAAGTTTAGAATTCTACTGAGACATTGTACAAAAACAATACCAACTGCTAGGTAGGCAATGTATGCTACATGATCACATTTAAATAATTTTAGTATTTGTGAAATTCAATTTTTGTATTTAATTCAGTTTTTTCTAAGACTCTGTTTCTACCAACTAAGCTGTATTAACTAGGTAATATACGTATTTCTTCTATGTCTAATAACAGATTTTATGATCTATGATCTATTGAAACTAATATCTGTGATTTTCTTTAATCCAGAAAACTATCATATTGGGAGATTCTATTTCAGGTTGGAAACTTGGAGAAAAAAAGATTTGTATAATAAAATTTGGAATTTTGGTAAAGGAGTCTTAATTTATGTTTGATATTTTGTTTCTTTTTTTAAAATGTTTATTTATTTTGAAGAGAGAGAGAGAGAGAGAGAAAACAAGTGGGGGAGGGGCATCAAGAGAAAAAGAGAGAGAGAGAGAGAGACAGACAGACATAGAATCCGAAGCAGGCTCCAGGCTCTGAGCTGTCATCACAGAGCCCGACGTGGGACTCAAACCCACAAACTGCGAGATAATGACCTGAGCCTAAGTCGGACACTTACCAACTGAGCCACCTAGGTGCCCCTGCTATTTTATTTCTGTGAAACAATTTTTAATCATCCTAGCGAGGATGTTAACATTGAAGGAACATGTCCCAGGAATATTATTTCTATTATTTCAATTGGATGTTATTCTTGGATAAGTTTGTAATCATGTGTCATATTACATTTCAGTTCAGGTAAAAAACCAAGGTAGAGAAAATATATGAAATTTGCCCAACTTTTTACTGCACATAAGTAGTAAAACTAGGTTTTGAGACAAGGAAGCCTGACTCCAGATTCCAGGTTCTCATTCCTCTGTTATACTGACACACGTGTTAGGAAGCCTTATGAAATTTAAGGAACTATTTTCACCATCTAATTTTTAAATTATATGTTAAAGTCATAAATCACCTGAGAATAAATATATATAATTCAATGCATTAATGATCTGAGCTTTTACTAAAAACAAACCTCAAAATTTGATTCTTACTAGATTAGAGAAGAGTGTTTCATTTTGTTTCTTTTGGCTTTTCCACTTTGTTCTTAAAAATTGGGCTTAAGGGGGCGCCTGGGTGGCGATTAAGCGTCCGACTTTGGCTCAGATCACGATCTCACTGTCCATGAGTTCGAGCCCCGCGTCGGGCTCTGTGCTGACTGCTCAGAGCCTGGAGCCTGTTTCAGATTCTGTGTCTCCCTCTCTCTCTGACCCTCCCCCGTTCATGCTCTGTCTCTCTGTCTCAAAAATAAATAAACGTTAAAAAAATTTTTTTTAAAAATCGGGCTTAAGATATATTGTTATTTGTAGTTTGAATACAATACACCCCAAATACTAAGTTTTCCTCTGATTTAAATTATATTCCTTAATATGCTTCTATTTAAAGTTATTTCAAGGATAACTCAAATAGTGTTATAGGCTACTAGCAATAATTTATACTTATAATTTATAGCCAGAGATAAGATACCTCTAATTTTCTGTTTGGTGTAATGCATTTACTAGTGTAATCTATTTAATAACATAAACACAATAAGTGATTTTGATTATATAGATCAACTTGACAATAAATTGGACATAGGCACTGGTAAAGATTAAATTTATAGGTGAACTGATGAGAAATGCAGTATGCTGTAATTTACTGAACATGCCTTACCTCATAAATTTCTGTGTCCTTCTTATCAAATGATTCTTGAGGTTCTATGTATGAAAATAATTCACCTTCTACACCTAAAATGACCTATTAATTGGAAGCAGTTTTCTAATACTCTATATACTTGTGATACTCAAAATGTTAATAACCAGTGAATTTGCTTTAATTCCAGAAATTAACTAATTTGGACTGCTTGTAAAAGTTTAAACTAGAATGAACATCATAAATAATGAACACTGAATCGAAACTGCCATGTCCTCCAGTGTCAATGGCTCCTATAAATGCTGCCATCAACAACTGGTTTAAAGTGCAAAAACCACCCCAGAAACAATTCAGGAAGGAACAGTTTTTAAAAATGGGTCCCCATTATGGTAAAAAATGCTCTTCTTTTATAGTCATTGTCCATTTCCTGTATTGAAATATGACATAGAAGCAAGTGTAAGAAATTAAGACCTTCTTAGAGGCTTTTTAGTAAGCCCAACCTCCATTATGTGAAACTTCTTTATTATAGGCATTTCAGTACAAATTACGACTAAATATGAGATTACAATAGGCAGTAGAATGTTTTAAAAAGATAACAACTTAACTATTTGTCATGATCTTCTCCATTCATTTACCTGAATCTTCTATGCACCACAGTTCCCTTCTTATGTGAAAAACTCATCTGAAGTAGGGAATAAGCAATTATGCACTTGAATCTTCTACTACAAAATCTAATAAGTTATGGTAAAAACATATGTTTTATTTATATAATCTAAATAAATGCTAAATGGTAATAATAATAATTGTGGTGCTGAGAGTTTTTACGAAATATATAATAAAGAATTTTCTTCAACATTGAGTTTTCAATCTATTATCTTCTCTACATATACTTTCTGCTTTTTAGAACTTGGGTTATGAGCGGTATAATAAAATTTGACTACAGATTTATACCTATAATAAAAAATAAAACAGACTTCAACTCTTTATGAAAGTGCTACCAAATATATAGCAGTCCCCATGATGACAGAAAAATGACAGCAACAATGCCTTGGAGTAAACTGTCATTTGAGAGTGCAAAGGTAAAAAGAAAATCATTAAGGGACCAATTAAAAAATACTTTTGTTAGGATATAAGAAAATTAAGTGGTAAAGTTCCAAAGAGAACTCTCTTTGTGCTTAACATAGTAGAAATATCATTCAAATAGTTTATCCCTGCTAAGAGATTACCTGTAAATGCTGCCAAGGTCACTGCCAAGTTGTATTAATGGCCATGTTCAGTATATGTCAGTCACATGAGTTAGAGCTGCCTTCTTCTTCTTTTTCTACTGCATAATGACCTACCTCTTAATGCACACTGACAAATTGAGGTGAGTGAATATGTTTTTCCAAAATATAGATGGAAGAGTTCCATTCCACCACTCTCCCATTTTAATTGTACCAAACATGTGGAATGTAAAGTCTGGCAGGAAAGAGGTTTTAAATATTCTATTCTGAAAATTGAACCATTTTTGAAAATGGCACTTTGAGTCTCTCAGGGAATTATTTGTGGCTGCATTGTGAATTTTCTTTCAAATGCACATTTGCTTACTTTGCTGTAAAAGCACAAAATATTTTTTAAATGTAGGAATGACATTTTTTTAATCTAGAAAATGTCATTGGAACACAGAGTTAGTAACAGAATGATTTAGTATTCAATAGTTAAGCTCTATTGCAGATTTGTAATTTTCATTTATCAATATTATTCATCATTTACAGAAGAAATGTGAGAGTGTAGGCATATTGGCTTCTGAATACATCTACTGACTACAGTGTAGCAGACATATTTATGTACTTAGAGTAAAAATAGATTAACACATCTCCTTTATAGGGCTTATATTTAAATAGAATAAATCATATCCTCCAAAGAATAAATGATATTCTAGTATGTTATAATAAGACTTGCTCGTAAGAGACATCTCTATTAAAAATTTACCACTTTAGTCCTGGAATACCAATTTAGTCCTGGTCTTGAGATTAGCAATATATTAAAAATATCTGGGGAATTAGCAATTTCAATTCCCAATTTGATATTAGAACTTGGCGCTGATTTCCTTGTTTCACTTATATATTTTAATTCATCAAAACATTATTGAAATAATTGGGAAAGAAAGAAGACATGAAGAAGCACTTCACTGCTTACATCAGCTGACTTGAACAATATTTTATAACTATATTTAGAAAAAGATAAAAAGAGCTGAATACAGCTACAATTCTCCATGCCAACTTCCTCTATTACCACTTTTCTTTTTTTCATTTAGTAACTCATCTATAAAACAATGACATTAAAAAAAAGAGAGAGAGAATAATTCCAGGACCTCTAGATAGAATTTTAATAGGCTGGTTAGATGCATAATTAGTTAGGAGACCAGATCGGACACCAATCTAGCTTTCACTAAAGATCATTATTTCTATTTTGTTTGTGTCATTTTTATTTCTGGTAGTGACTTGGATCATAAACGCATTACAAGGGAGTTTCTCAAATCAGAAGCTGAATACAAATATTATCTAAATTAGAAAAATTAGATTCAAATATATTGCATTTATAAGGTACATGAGTAAAAACGGCAATACACAAAATGCAAATAAATTCCATTCTGCAAACTTAACAATTATAACCAGTAATCTGGCACAGGGTGATGTAACTAAAATTCATATATAATACTTGAGCTGAGATTTATAATTGTATTATTAAAACTTTTATAAAGATGATGTAGAATAATTCGCTATTTAAAAAAAATTCCCCAAAGGCAAATAGCAGAAGGAGGTAGTGAAGAGAATCTGCATGATTTAAAAACCTAATAATGACTTGTATTTTCAAATCCAAAGCTATTGTGGCCAAAAACAGTTGAGTAGAAAATAACAAACCTACTTCCAGAAGTGTGACTGAATGGATACAACTTTCCAATGATGTAATATCTTTTACTTTGCAGAATACCGGGTAGCCTTATGTGGATGAAAACCATCTCCTTAAGATAAAAATTTACACACGTTTACCTCTTTCTACATAGTAATAATAATAGGCAATACTAAGTGCTTTACATTTATTATTTAATTCTTGTAATTATTTTAGTCACAATAGGGTAGATAAACTGAGACATATTTTAAAAACAAGCAGTGTAACCTACTCCATGCTGTTTAGTTATTTGCCACTTGGGTAAACCCATTAAAAAAAAAGCTATGAGTTCATCCCCCACGCTGATGGTTGGGGCAGATGAGAAAAAACAAAGTTCACATTTTGGTCAAAAACTGACATACTTGGGGATAAAAATTCTGTTTACTAATGTCACTGTTCTCTGTGCAAGAGCTGGGTAAGACCAGTCCTATGTCAATGGACTGGTTATTTAGAATTCTAGGTGGACCACATGAGTGTATTTTGTTTCCTCAGATGGATAAAAAAATTCTTCAGTGTAGTAAAGTACAGTATTTCTTTAAAAAGAATGATGGTTCCAAGCACTTTAAATATATTTAGTTTACTTGTTTCATTTATTCTGAAAATAAAAGGCATTCATAAATTCACATGATCCACCTGCCCAAACCTTAAGATTCACGTATCTAACAGCCAGCCCCACACGATTTTTGGCTATTCTACTGAATTCTATGGAAAACCTCTCATTTATTCTACAAGGATTGTGAGACTTGTTTGTTAAAAAAAAAAAAGGTTATATACATATGATAAAATACACTAAAAACAAGTGTGATATTTGGCTAGTACAAAGCTGCCTAGGGCTTAATTTAAAAATGTACAATAGGAATTTGATCACATTTATCCATTTGATTTGTGTCTAAATGTTTAGCTTTATATTAATAGGATTAGTGGTTGACCACTATTAAGATTCCGTTTTCTCTGATGTTTGAGGGAGATGAATCTGCAAATTCCTTCAGGAAATTATCTATTGTTAATCAATATTTCAAAAGTCAGAGAATTCCAGAAAATGGTAAATCTGGTATTCCCTAGTTCTATTTTTAATTTACTATGAACCGGAAGTATTAAAATTCCACCATAAGAATTTTTTTTAATGCCAAGATACAATCACATAGTGAAGTCACCTTTAATGACTTTAGTTTGAGGGGAACATAGGTGATTACAAAATTTATTTCCTAGACTTTCTCCACAAAAGGCAAAAACCAAATTATTTTTATTTTTAAATTATTTTATTCTTTTTAAAATTATTTTATTTTTAATTTTAATGTTATTTATTTATTTATTTTTGATACAGCACCAGCAGGGGAGGGGCAGAGAGAGAGAGGGGGACAAAGGATCTGAAGCGGGCTCTGCGCTGACAGCCTGATGTGGGGCTTGCACTCTCAAACCTCAAGATCTGACCTGAGTCGAAAATGGACGCTCAAGCCACTGAGCCACCTGCATACCCCAACCAAAAACCTTTCAATGCAAAATTTCTTGATTGTGAAAGTTGAAAAAGGCTAATGATTGTTAATCCTCATTCTGGGTCAGCACTGTTCTATTTACTTGATATATATTAACTCATTTGATTCTCATAATAACCTTATTGCAGCATTATTACATACATTTTACATATGGGAAATGTAGGCAAAGTGGACTTCTCTTACCATGGTAAATGATGGCTTTACGATTGAAACCTACACAATCTGACTCCAATGTCTACTCTTCACGTCATAGTAAAGAATAACAGCATTTTTGGGGCGCCTGGGTGGCGCAGTCGGTTAAGCGTCCGACTTCAGCCAGGTCACGATCTCGCGGTCCGTGAGTTCGAGCCCCGCGTCAGGCTCTGGGCTGATGGCTCGGAGCCTGGAGCCTGTTTCCGATTCTGTGTCTCCCTCTCTCTCTGCCCCTCCCCCGTTCATGCTCTGTCTCTCTCTGTCCCAAAAATAAATAAAAAAAAAAAAAAAAAAAAAAAAAAAAACGTTGGAAAGAATAACAGCATTTTAATAAAAAATGATTTATTATTTTAAGAACACAACTACTGAATGGTAACTGCCAAGGTAGGTGAGAAAATGGAGGAATACAGAGTTGACACAGACCTTAGAAGGCCACTGAACTTTAGGAGACCATGATGTCCAGGATGCCCTTCATCTTAACATGGAGCAGCAAATAAAACTTCTAGACCTCAAGTACTCACCCTGACTTTGTTGATCTCTTTAACATACACTGACACACACACACACACACACACACACACACACACACACACACGTGTATATATGTGTATGTATGTAACCAAATATCATTAAGAACTTACACATAATGAATTTTAAAATAATACATATATTTTTAAATGAAAAACTTTGCTTTATTTCATTATTAGAATAATGCCAAGACTTTGTGCTCTGTCTTCCAGTAACATTCACACATTTTGATATTATTACCTGTCTTAACAAGTATTGGATACAGATTTAGTGAATACCGATCTGCTAAGATTTGGCTAACTTTTACTTCTACATGCTAACATTCTATAAACTAGCTATGCTAATTATTTCACATTCTGACTGGCCAGCTAGTTAACTTAAGTTGTAAAAATTCAATATTTAGTGGGATGCCTGGGTGGCTCAGTCAGTAAGCATCTGACTTTGGCTCAGGTCATAATCTCATGGTTTGTAGGTCTGAGCCCCATTTCAGGCTCTGTGCCTGGAGCCTGCATGAGACTCTGTGTCTTCCTCTCTCTCTGCCCCTCCCCTGCTCACACTCTGTCTCTGTCTCTCAAAATAAATAAATGGTAAAAAAAAACTTTAAAAATTCAATATTTAGTAATGTATACTTCTCACTATATATTAAAATAATTTATATATTTATAGTTATATAAATAGGCTATAATATTTATCCTAAGTTCTTGAAATTATAAAATCAATTTTCAGCATCTCAAAAAGATTGAAGCATTCTAATTATACTAAAAATGTACTGGGAATGATAATTACTTGAAGCTTTATAATGTAACTGATACAATCAGACTCAATCCATAAGTATTTTAGATATATAAAATACAAGCAAACTATCAAACTGTTTATTTTAGGTTGAAACATCTCCATAATGACGAATAGAAATTTAAATGACTACAAGTGTATATGGAAGTGATTTATGCAGAATTGTCTACATTCTTTAGCACTACAGTGGCAAACAAAAGGTTTACTGGTACCTTCTTAGGTATGATAACACAATTAAAACAATTTTAGAACTATATACTAAAGTGTGTGTTCAATATTTTCTAGCAAAAGTCAAAATTTGTTTTTAAAAAAAGTGCACCTCAGTGAAGGAAATAATCAGCAATACTAAAAGGCAACCGAAGGAATGGGAGAAGATATTTGCAAACGACGTATCTGATAAAGGGTTAGTATCCACAAACTATAAAGAACTTATCAAACTCAATACCCCAAAAAACAAATAATCCAGTGAAGAAATGGGCAAAAAACACGAATAGACACTTCTCCAAAGAAGACATCCAGATGGCCAACCAACACATGAAAAAATGCTCAACATCACTCATCATCAGGGAAATACAAATCAAAACCACAATGAGATATGACCTCACAACTGTCAGAAAGGCTCACATTAACAACTCAGGCAACAACAGATGTTGGTGAGGATACGAAGAAAGAGGATCTCTTTGGCGCTGCTGGTGGGAATGCAAACTGGTGCAGCCACTCTGGAAAACAGTATGGAGGGTCCTCAAAAAATTAAAAATAGAACTACCCTATGACCCCACAATTGCACTACTAGGTATTTACCCAAGGAATACAGGTATGCTGTTTCAAATACCCCAATGTTTATAGCGGCACTATCAACAATAGCCAAAGTATGGAAAGAGTCTAGATGTCCATCGATGGATTAATGGATAAAGAAGATGTGGTATATATACACAATGGAGTATTACTTGGCAATCAAAAAGAATGAAATCTTGCCATTCGCAACTATGTGGATGGAACTAGAGGGTATTATGCTAGGTGAAATTAGAGAAAGACAAATATCATGACTTCACTCATATGAGGACTTTAAAACACAGAAGAGATGAACATAAGGGAAGGGAAGCAAAAATAATACAACAACAGGGAGGGACACAAAAACATAAGAGACTCTTAAGTATGGAGAACAAACAGAAGGTTGCTGGAGGGATTGTGGGAGGGGGGATGGTTTAAATGGGTTAAGGGGCATTAAGGAATCTACTCCAAAAATCATTGTTGCACTATATGATAACTTGGATGTAAATTAAAAAAATAAATTAAATAAAAATTAAAAATAAAATAAATAATAAATAAAATAAATAAAAATGTGCACCTTTTTACTATGTATTCTACTTTATTTATTTATGTTTTTATAATTTATTGTCAAGTTAGCTAACATATAGTGTATACAGTGTGTTTTTGGCTTTGGGGGTAGATTCCCATGATTCATCGTTTACCTACATTACTATGTATTCTAAATATGTATAATTGAAAAGTTAATTTTAAGGCTATTTTTATTTCTATTAATAAATATAGAAGTCTATATATCTAAAAATACCAATGGTAGAGATGAAATTTGAGTTGAAGAAGCACATGAAATATAATGAGAGAAGGTAGTCAGGATATATTCTAAAGTGAATTCATATAGAAGAATATTCAAGGCAACATTTAATTTATTTAAGCACTGGCTTCTGGTTGTATTAACCATCTTTTGAAATAAGTGTGTTGTACAACAAGAAAACAATTTTAACAAGGATTTTTGTCATTAATTATTATATTTTCCAAGTGATAATTAAAATGTTACAGATGTGGCTCCTAAGAATGTAGTATTAAAAATGTAGCTCTAGCTGAGGTGGGTACCTAAGGGATAAGGAGGGTGAGGCTGGACCGGTGTACCCTTGAAAAAGAGTCAATTATCAAACAGCTGGGTACACTTGGTAGCCAGTATCTTCCACTAGGACCACTAACAAGAAATGTTCTGTTAGCTACATAATGCCTAGACATTCAATAAATTAAAAAGAGTAATAAATCACTATACTTAAAAGAATTTGGGTAATCAGAAACTGATGAAATGAAATTTGTGCAAAATAAAAAGGACTATCATTTTAGATAATATTGAAACAAATATACTATTGAGATTGGCTAGTGAGTAGTAAAACATGATGATTAGACTATCATACTGTTTTTCTTATTTATTAAAATTCTTATTTTCTTATTCATATACTGATACTAACTAGTGGAATAGATAAAAGACTTGAGTTAGCTTTTGTTAGATGTCTGCACAATGGATTTATAAAAGATATAAACCCTTTTAAATGTACTCTATTCTTCATATATTTAAAGGAATAAGAGATCAACCTAGTCAGATGCTTAACACAAAACAAAAAAATTCAAGTTTCATGAATGGATTAAATAAAACTTAAACTCTAAACAGGGCCAATAAGATACACTATGTCTTTTAATGAATCCTAAATGTGTCTTTCAACATTGTTTTATCAGTTACAACAGTATTATCTCATGACTTTCACTCATGACATAAAAAAGAACCACAAAATTCATAATTTTACATGGGGGGGACTGAGAAAGAATCATAATATTATAAATTAAGAATGATACAAAATCATTCTTCACCTATTACTGGCAACTGAAATGAAATTAAATAAAGGCCACTGATAGCAGCTTTTTGTGGCTATTAGAACCATATTTTCTAATCAGGGACAAAAGTTTTAATCTATGTGACTTCTAAACTTGAGTTTTCCCACCTATAAAATGTGTGTAGTATACAATAAATAGATATTATTACTATGGGATGGGATCACAGAATAGTGGGCAATAGCATCTTACAACAGGAACTGAATGTCTCCCCAAAGGAAAGATCTCAAATAAAGATCAACTTGCTTAGTCAGTCAGGTGGTATAGCAAATCTGGTACAAAAAGTAATTTGTTAATTGAGAGATTATAAAATCCATTAGGCAGTATTATCCTGAATACAAAAGTCAATAAAACCTAAACTCTGCCTTCCAAAGAACTTAAATTTTACCAAACTGGGAAAGATACTTTAAATATTAGCTTTAGCACAAGACAGAAATTAATAAATACCATAACATAGGTATACATGAAGTCCTCCACAAGTCAGATTTGGCAAGGTAACTCCCAACATGAAAAGCCTCATGGTGGAAGCACTTAAGGGTTTTTACTTCTCAAAGTTAAGTCTTTTTCATTTGACAATTATTACACTTCATTCACTTGTTCCAAGTTAATTTGACAAATATTTATAGGATATATATTATGTGTAACAGATTCATTTACACAAAATAGAAGACAATGATATTTGAAAGTGGTGCAATCCCCAAGCTCAAAGAGTTTATAATCCATTGTGGGTTAAGGTTAAGTTACAGTTGTATAGTATTTCCATTTTATGATGCTACTTCATAAACCTGTGAGAACCACGGTTACTGAAGACAAAAAGGTTGACATTCTTTCTATTTTGATAAGAAAAAAGGACCACAATGAACCATAATTGTCTTCAGCAGAGTCTTTAGGGTTTCACTTTTCTGTTTCTGGGAACACATTCTAATTTTAGTATTTATGTAAATGGAATGACCCATTCTAGAACAGTTTATGTGTGGTTTACTTTCTAAAATGGCTCTATGAATAGAAAGGGAGAGGGGAAGCAGGGGGAGCACCCTAGAAGGTGAAGAAACCTGAAGAATAGACAAAAATTTATAAAGGAGTTTATATTTATAAAGGACTTATATATTATTTTAATTTTTTAAATATTCATTTATTTTTGAGACAGAGAGAGACACAGCATGAGCGGGGGGCGGGGGGTGGTGGGGAGAGAGAGGGAGACACAGAATCCAAAGGAGCCTTCAAGCTCTGAACTATCAGCACAAAGCCCGAGGCAGGGCTCAAACTCACAAACCGTGAGATCATGACCTGAGCCAAAGTCGGATGCTTAACTGACTGAGCCATCCAGGCGCCCCTATTTTTAATTGCTATTATTAATATTTTGGGATTTGAAAGAGTCTTACTAAATGCTATATAGAATACTTGGAGAAACATTTAAAATTTCAAGTTTATTTCGTTAAATAATCTGACCATATTTTTGTCCTGAAAACAAATTACTTCATTTTTTAGAAGAGCATTATCAAAATTTTAAGGACAGTACTACATATAGAAATGAGATGACACGTCTCTTTTTAATAATGTTGGATTTTTTTCCTTAGCTCTTCACAGACTCTTTTTCTTTTTCTTTTTTTTATGTTTATTTATGAGAGAGAGAGCGCACATGTGTGCGTGCATGTGCGCAAGTTGGGGAGCGGCAGACAGAGAGGGAGACACAGAATCTGCAGGAGGCTCTGGGCTCTGAGCTGTCAGCACAGAGCCCGGTGTGGGGCTTAAACTCATGAACCGTGAAGTGATAACCTGAGCTGAAGTCGGATGCTTACCTAACTGAGCCACCCAGGCACCCCTCAGACTGTTTTTCTAATATAAAATATAACACTTAGTTGAGTTGACAAATAACATAAAAAGGCAGTGAATAAAATAATGCACTTCATGTCGTATGAATTTTCATTTCATTCCCTTCCTTCATATTTCCTGTAAAGTAGTTGAATGTGTATACAAATTATGGTCCAAGTCTAGATAGTGCACAGAAAAATCCAAAGGAAGATTTTAACAACGAAGTTAATTATTACCAACAAAAACTCTTTCCATTAAATACTTGGAGTATTGTTTTTAGACTCATAAAACTATCTAGCAAAGTACTCTCTATAAACTCAATTTCCACAAACTTATGAATTTCCTAATCATGAACCATCTTGTGAATGTCTAATTCAAATAAACTTAATGCATACATTTCCACTTGCCTAGATACGCAAATCACCTCATGACCAAGGCTTAAAAGAGATTCTAAATTCAAGTTCCACCATTTTTCCCCCTCAATTCAAGTCAATTCATGTGTAGTGTCCACCTACAATATGTTGGAGGCACTCTCCTAGTCATACTAGGGGACCCTAAAACGAACAAGACTCCACAGAGATTATAATTCAGAAGGAAATGAGTAGCAGAACCCATTTGCTCATTCATTTAACAAATGTCTATTAACCATATGCCCGGCAGAGTCTAGATTTTGGACATACGGGAAATAAAACTCAGCGTCAGCCTGAGGCATTCCTGGAAGAGGCAGTCCAGTAAGAGTTTATCAGAGAACATTGCAGGCAGCATAGCACAGCAGATAAGGTATGGAGTCTGGAGCCCAACTGAGTGCCTGCGTCCCAAGGCTTGTTTAGTCAAATCCTCCTCAGTCACTCTCATGTATGTGCACATCCTTGTTAATCCCCTTGTGTCCTCTTCTTTAGTTTCTTCAAAATTACCCCTGGGGATTTCTCTTTCTTATATGTTCCACATGTTAACTAACCATAACTAATAAATATTTAGAATGATGTTTACTATATACCTGCACTAAGGAACATAAAAAGTTATTTTAAAAAGAAATTATAAACTAAGAATACTTGCAGTCTTCATGCAGTAATCTTGAAACGGCAATGAATATTCTAACCATTTAAGTACCATGTTGAAAGGTCTCTCCAGGAAGGTGATGGTGGTAAATCTGCATTTTGAAGGAACACTGCATAGGATTCTGAGGTCTGTACATAGTCAACGACATTTTCTAGCCAACCTAGAAATTGTTTTCATTATTTCCACATAAATTCCTGTTTGGCTAAGCATTACTGGTTAAGGACAACGTGAACAATATAATTTAGTTATCTGTACTACCTATATGGATCCTTACTATTTTTAAAAATTTTATTGTAACTGTACAGGGGTTTTTGTGGGCTCATGTGAGAAGCTAATAACCATTAAAAAACATTTCCAAGAAAAATAAATTCTGGGTTTCCCAATATTAAAGCAGAGTTTTGGGAAGCAAATTCTTCATAAGTTGGGGATGTGACTGTATTATTGGGTGCATAGTATGCTACAGTCTATACTCAAAAGGCACGGCATTAGCAACAAGACATGACATATTCAAGGTCTTACTTAAAGATCCAGCTCAAGTGTTTTCTCCTCTGTGAATTATTTGCAGAATCCTTATGCAGTAACAATTGAGTCTTTTATTTCCTGTGTTACCAGAAAATGTAAAACCAGCATACAAAAAAAACCAAGGACAACGTTGTTTAATGCATGAAAGTCCCTATATGAATGCAATATTCTATAGAAGAAAATGTTTTTCACTCTCCTGAATAATATCCCAGTTAAGTTCAGAGAAGATAGAATATTAATATCCACTGCTTCTTCATCCTAAAAGATACCAGTAATTTGGAAACTAGGCTGATACAATTGCAAAGCTAGGCTGGAAGAGGAAAACTTTTTGCAGATAGACAATGACATAGATGTAAAGCTCATGGCTACAAAGGCCTCGGCTGGAAATGGTATTTAGGAACAAGTCCAAAAATTTGAGGATTATTTTGGGTGGGACTAAATTTAGTTGTGTTCAACAAAAGATTATACTTCAGGTTTTTTGCGAACAGAACAAATGTGTGGGACACTACAACAGACATTAATACTCCCCTTACACAACTTGATCGAGTTTTCGAGTACATTCCACAATAAAGTTTTTTTAAACCTTACAGGTCTTATCATTTCATTAAATACTTTCTCCAAGAAGGAAAAAGTATAAATTTCCTTTATGTAATGGAAATAAGTTACATTTTACGGCCAATTCAACACTCAAATAATGAATAGAAACACCAATGTAATACTATGCTGTGAAAGTAGGAAAAAAGCAGCAGTTTCTTCTACATAATGGAAATATATTGCATTTTACAGTATATTCAACATTCTAATAATGATAAGTACCAATGAAATGAATGAAGTGCCTTCTGATTTTCTTCCACATCCCTCAAGGCTGGAAAAAGAACAATCCTGACACTTCTAATGTGAACAGGTGAATAAATGAATGAAACTATTACTTTGAAGGGGTTTTTTTTTTCCCCCTTTCTTCTTTTAATGGTAAGGTAGTTTGGCAACCTTCTCCTAATTACTGGGAAGGCATACCTGCTGGCCACTAGGCTGGACTGGTCCATTCCTTGTTTCCTTGAACATTCCCTCCAACCCCAGAATCATAAAGCAAAATAAATTGTGATTGGTTGTTTTTTAGGAAGTGCAAACTTTTTAATCTTAAAAAAAATGCCATATTCCAGAGCACACCTTTCAGACACAACTTCAGGTCACATGTGTATGCCAATGGCAGCCTGAATGGGGTGGTCAGACTCAGTCAGCAGAGTTGGCTTGCTTAGCAGAGCCCTGCAGCCATGATCTGGAAGCATCAGCCCCACCACGTGCATGACATTAAGATGATCCACAGCAATCCTGAAAGACTACATGTTAAGTAGAGCTTCCAATTTGCTGTGGTTGGCATGACCTAATTTTGGCTTGAAAGGTACATTTTTTCCCCCTCTGGGTTTTACTGACTACACACTGGAGGAAAAAAAAATATGTTCTTAAAAGTATTCTTGCTCTTTCCTTTCTTAAGGAAATTTAGGGAATTCAACAACTGCTGGCCTCTGGCTGATACACACACTAAAGTCTTTTTCCAGCTTCGCCTACATCTTGACCCCTCCTGCCAAATAGTTTAGACAGTCTATTTATAAAGTTGATCACTTCCCCTGTTACTTCATCTTCAGAAATGCCAATAATTTAAAAACTGGAATGATACAGCTGGTCTCAGAAACTGGGAAAGGGAAGATTCTATGGAAGAGATCATTTTCCTGCCGTAACTTAAGAAATCAATTTATTCTCTTCTCAATTTTATAGTTGAGGGAAATAATGCTAATGTTCCATATTTACTTTACCTTAGCATTTAATGATGATTTAAAGTTCTAAAAATTTTGAATGTTAGCAGTAGTCCTTAATCCTGACTGCACATTTGAATCATTTTAAGTATTTTTTAAATACTGGTACCTGGGATCCCCATCCCAGACCAATGAAATCGTAGTCATTGTAGCAGGTTACCCAGAATTTTTTTAAAAGTTGCTCTAAGAAGTCAAATGTGAAGCCAGATCTGAAATCCACAGTGTAAAATTCTTTTAGAATTTACAGATATGTTGTGCATTACAGATATGTTGTGGTATTCTCTAATTGGAATGTACTATGTTCTTGAAGTTTACTAGTTTATCCATTTATGAGCTTCTCAGCTATATCACGGTATGAGAGAAAAACTCATCTGGATAACGTCACTGATTCTCAGCAGGTTTGTAACCTGCAATCATAGAACACTCTGCCCTTCTGAGATAAGAGTTCTCCTGCAAAACCAATGTTGGCGAATTTCAAAGGCTTAAAATCACTCCTTTTCACCTAGACGCTGCTGAGTCTTTGGAGGGTTTCCAATTGCATTTAAAAAAATTAATCTCACCTTATGATATTTACTGACTTGTAAATCTCTAATAATACACAAATTGAACTCAATGTTGTATGCTTAATTTACGTAAGGTGATAATTTTCTAACTGTATGTGTGATGTTAATGTATTATCTATTTGAGATCAAATTCAGTACATTTTATGACTTTCAAAAAGTCAAGTCCTTAGATCAAAGTTCTCATTTTGCATAACTAATTTAATTCTCTACTCCACTTAATGGGAAATAATATAATCAAGCAATGCAGCCCTGTCCCCCCCTCGTTCCTCCCAATATGAAATTGGGCTTGTTTCATGAAGAATCTGGTTTGCGGAGGTAATGTGGTCTTAATAGCTGGAATGAGAAGTTTGTTTATAGATTTGGAATTTTATTCCATTATATAACCAAGACCACCATCCAACCTTCCTTACATAAAACTGCATGTGTCTCACTTTACAGTAAAGCTTCTTATGAAAATAACGCAACATTTTTCTATGTAACTTATGAAACCAGTGTATTTATTTTCTCACCCTGTCTTCCCTTAGTTCTGTCTTCTGACATACACAGAGAAACTGGTGTGTGTGTATGTGTGCATGCACGTGTGTATGTGTGTGCGTGTGTGCGTGCGTGTGTTATGTCTGTTTGGCAATATAGAAAAACCAAGTCCAATTTCTTGGATTCTGTATTTCCTCCAAGGCCATGGTTTGCTATGATTTACATACTTATTTCCCTTCTATTAGGATATTTTTAATAGAAGTACTTTTAAAGTACATAAGATTTTTTTCTAAGGGTATGATATCCCTGAAGTACTTTTATTTACCTACTTTTGCTTTTTCAGAATAAGGGGAAATAAATACCACCTGAAGTTTCTTTTTTTAAATTACTTTTTGTAAAGTAGTTGATAAAAGTTGAGTCTCCACTATATGAAGTATCCTTGTGGTGGTACCTCACTGTTGGTGCTCTTCTCCCTCATTTGTAACTTGTTTTAACATCCCTTGTCAAAACAGTGAATTGCAGGGGAGGACATGGATCAGGCCATCCTTCCTTTCAGCTGTGTCTAGGAAATAGGGCATGAGTGGGAGTGGAGCAGGAGCAGGTCCTCCAAGTTACCTCAAGATCCGTAACAGTGAGGTTTTTCTGTCATGCCAGAGAAAGGAAAGGGGATTAGTGAGGTTCTTCCTACGTCTGGTACCATCCTCGTGGCTTCACCAGCTGCTCCCAATACCAACAGAACCTAAATTCCTGGACATCACCTGGGCAGCTTCTCCAAATGGAGAGGAAAAATTGAGAATCTTTCAGGCCATATAAAAGACCCATAAAGGTCTGTTACGCTTTGAGAGGGGAGATGAATCAAGAAAATTCCCTTTTCCAGGATATTGCCGGGATTTGACTCATCATTTAAGTCTCACCTTAGGTGTCCTCTCTTCTACTAAAGACTGGCCTGACCAGAGATCTCCCAATATTCCACTGAATATTCCATTACTGTAGCATCCACTTTACTTTCAACATACCAGCAGTGTAGTGTTTATCACATTACATTCATAATTGCAGCTTGGCATGTTCATCTCCCTCATCAGACTGAATTTCTCAGGGTCAGGGACTCCATCTTTCGCTTTTGTATTCCTAATACCTAGCAAGCCACCTCCCATTAAACACTTGCTGAATGCACCGGTGGAATAATAAATTTGTAGCTGATGTCCAACGGGAAATGTTGAGAAATAGCAGTAGACATTTTATAGACAGAGTTATATGCTTATTTGTTTCTTAAACTTTCAGAATGCATGGAGTTTTATGACTAAGCTCAAGATTCACATTTATCTTCTTCTAAATAGTGGTTCTTACCCAGGCCTCACCTAAAATCACCCAGGGGCTTCTGGGTGGCGCAGACAGTTAAGTGTCCGACTCTCGGTTTCAGCTCAGGTCATGATCTTATGGTTCGTTGGTTCAAGCCCGGAGTTGGGCTCTGAGCTGGCAGTGCAGTCAGATTCTCTCTCTCTCTCTCTCTCTTCTTCTCTGCCTGCCTCTCCCTCCCTCACTCATCCTCTTTCTCTCTCAAAGTAAATAAACTTAAAAAATAAAAAAATAACAAAAAATAAAATCACTGGCAGTTCTGAAAAACAGCAATGACCAAACAGCATCCCAACGTAATCCAAACCTGGAGGTGGGACCCAGGCATCAGTATTTACAAAAACATCTTCTCGGGGTGCCTGGGTGGCTCAGTCGGTTAGGTGCCCAACTTCGGCTTGGGTCATGATCTCACGGTTTGTGGGTTCGAGCCCCATGTTGGGCTCTGTGCTGACAGCCTGGACCATGGAGCCTGCTTCGGTTTCTGTGTCTTCCTCTCTCTCTGACCCTCCCCCACTCATGCTCTCTCTCTCTCTCTCTCAAAAATAAACATTAAAAACATTAAAAAAAATCTCAAAAGCTCAGAGGATTGAGAACTACTGTTCTAAACTAACTGTACAAGGGACAACCAATATTTTACACCATGACTCTGTCACTTAACTATACCCAAACTATCCCAGTTTTTGAATGGATTCTGTTTGTAAGAAATTATTAGTTGATATTAGTCCTTGGTTGATCAAAAAAAAATTAAAGGCTTTTGAAATGCAATATTAGTTATATCACAATCTTCTTGCGGAAATATTGCTAACAACCTTATGTAATTATCTTTTATAGAATTAGCCAACAGCTATGACTTCCTCCTCAGTGTTTGGGTAATGCAGGCCTTTATAGCGAATACTTGTTTCCTGTATATTTAGAACTCAAATGGATACTAAATATAAATCTGGTGTTTCATGAAGTCTTAAGAGTGTGCTTTACAGTTAGAAGGCTCCAAAGAGGGAATTCAAACAACTGTAGTCAAAATAACATTAGGAAGTAGGCATAACTAGCCTCGGTGGTTTCATTAGTAAGGCAGGAATGAACACTGAGCGTTACCAGTGGCACTTAATATTGCATAAAGCACGCAAACCTCCCCTTATCAGCGGGCACCATAAAGTGACATGAAGGCTATGTATCACTGTAACCAATTAATTCCAAATTACACACCTAATTCCCAAATCTTCAAGTCACATTGCTAATGAAAGCATTTTAAATACAGAAAACACAGGTTATTTTGGTGTTTGTACTGGTTTATACTGTACTCCAAATAAGCATTTGATTCTCTTTAACAGTGAAATAAAGCAGTACCAAATGTAGTCACTAAAATGCACTGGAAATTTGGCAAGGAATCTATGCCTGTAAAACTATGGTAGCTATTCATTTTGAAGTCTAAAGCATATACGTTTGGTAATTCAGAAATGTGAATCTAGTTTGACCTCTGAACAGCCTCTGTGTCCTCACATCTAGTCAAGAGCATGGTAATGCTTTTATGAAAAAAAAAAAATAAGAAGACTGTTTAAAAAAAGTTAGTACCATTTTTCATAGTAAAAATTGTAAAAGTGATCCCTTTACCTTTTTCAAAATGCCTTTTACTGAACACAAAAATATTGTCAAAAACCCAAAGCCGTGCATTACATAAATAAGCTTGGTATAACATTTCTTAGTTTTTGAATATAATGCCAAGTTGTTCTAGCTTGTCAGTATTTATTTTACATCTATCTCTGATTTTGTTTTTTGTTCTCTTTTTTAACTACAAAGAAGAAATTAAAAGATGTGCTTTAATTCACATTCTCCAAAATACCTCTCTGCACTAATTAGCTGGATAACTCCTAAAATCCATTTAAAATCCATTTATAGACTCTGTCATACACCTCACATTCTTAAATTAAAACTATACAAATTACTATGGTTCCTGAAAGTAAAGATTAAAAATTAAAACAGCTTAAAAAGTGAGAAGCAAACTGGAGGTTGATAACGTGAAATTAGATATCCACATTACAATTGAAAACTATTATTGTAACTGGAAAAATAGATTTTCACAAACAGGAATAAGACAATGTTTGTCAAAAGAAGATCTATCAAATGGTTGATAAAGTACATTTTTTTTCTCCTCCAGGTTAACAATACAAAACTATACCACAGACCGATAATTACTTCACTTCTTTTTAAAAACAGTACTAACATGTCATATAAACATAGTTTATGAACATTTCATTCTAGGATTACTGAAACCTTTCCTCCAAGATGCCATGCAAAATTAGCTTTCCATAGTTGAGTCATTTTCTTTTTCTTATCTAACTGCTGAGATCATGTATGTGACATTTTGGCTTAGTAGGTAAAAGAGTGGACTCTGGAGGCTGACTATATGGGGGAAGTTCTAGCTCTGCAATTAACAAAGTGGTAACTTGAGGCAAGCTGCGTAGTTTTTCGGTTTTTTTTGTTTGTTTGTTTTTGCCTTAGTTTCTTCATCTATAAAACGAGGATAGTAACAGCGCCTATCTCATAAATGAGTTAATGTATCTAAAGCCTCAAACCCTTAGCACAGTGCCCAAATATACAATAAACTCTGAAAACATGTTAGCCGTGATCGTTACTCCCTACAAATAGTTGTCATTAATATTACTTTCAAATTAATAATACAGCTTTTTACACGTATCATAAAAGTTATTAGAATTATTAGTGATACCTTTAGTAGTGATGTGGCTAAAAGTGGAATTCCTAAGTCATAGTTTAAAGTATCAATTATATTTATAGAAGATCAGTCTTACTTCCAACCACCAAGCCAGCAGGAATTGAAAACCAACTGGTCAACATATGTTGATGCAGATGGAAAAAGGATACAACTGTCTTTAAATTCCCTAAAGAAAGCAGAGTGGAGAGCCTTCTGGTCACTGCAGTCCAACCTATCATTACCCGTGCAGTGAAACTCTTTGATGGGTTTCTTAGTCTATGAATAATACATATTTTGGGGACAACTTCACAAAAATAATCTGTCTTTGTTCCAAAAAGACCTATGACTAAGCAAATGCAAAGAAAGCATTACCTCCCAACCACAAAGGAGGGTCGCACCCATGTCAGAAATTGAGGCAACTGGTAAAATTAAGAAAAAAAAATTTTGTTGAGATAAATTGGCCCCATAGTTCATGTCCTAGAGAACTAGGGAAATTTCAAGTTTCAAAACCATTTTTTCTCTTAATTTTTAAAAATAAAATTAGGGAAAAAATCAGGTTCTTTTGTTTTTTTTTTGTTTGTTTGTTTTTCTTTTTTAAGATTTTATTTTTAAGTAATCTCTACACCCAAGGTGGGGCTAGAACCCACAACCCTGAGAACAAGAGTCACATGCTCTATTGACTGAGCAGCCAGGCGCCCCAGATTTCTTTATAAGTCATCATTAAGTAAAAGAGCCTACCTTTTTAGAAGATCTGGTATTTTAAAGTATTTCACAAGGCAAACAGTATTTCCAAATAGTCTTTAAGTTCTGTGACTCTCACTAAGAGGAGCAAGTTTTTTTCATTCCTAATGAAATTCAGGATTATATTTACACTTTGAGCGATAAACAGAGGATTTTAAAGATTAGTCCTTCAGGATGAGTAGAATTAAGTTTGCCCGTGGAGTTTTGTTTCAAAAAAATCTTACATACAATCAAATTGTAGCAAAAGAAAAGATTCTGGTCGTTTTCTAATCACTGTTGACTTTTTTCCTAATACCAGTAGATAGTTATCAGCAAGGCCAAGTCTACCATTTTGTAATACGCAAAAGCGGTTCTTCCCTAGCCCCACTGCTGATGGCTCTGGGAAGAGAAGAGGCTCTGACATCCCATGGGAATTGACCAAACATTCTTTTAGTTCACCACCTGTGATTCTTGGGGTCAAGTAGCATTTTTATCCCAAGGGCAAATATTCAGAATTACCAAAACAAAACCATTCAAGTACCTAGACTAGGTAAAAAGTAAAGTTATCTGACACATAAAGTCATGGATAAATTAAAATGTTGGCAGGAACTGCAGAACTGTCCTTTATCGGTCATCTCAAATATGGGTGCCCTGTTCACATTTCAAAAACATTACAAAATCAACTTATGATACATATGTATACATCGCTATATTTGAAATATAATGAACAAAGATTCTTCTTTCTTTAGGTTTATGAAAATTTTCTATAACAATCATTTAATATAACTCTAGAAAGACAATTTATTTAGCAATTAATCAAGAGGATGTGACAAGAGAGCCAATGAGTTCCAAGTAAATTATTTTCTTGCTAAATGTGTAAAGTGTTTGCAAAAAAGTCTCTTAATTTATATTGCTTGAGTTGTCCATGTGACAATGTATCAGTTTCATACTCAGAAGATTTTCTGACAGAAATTATGCCTTAAAATGTATTTCATAAATTTTCTTTATGCAGAAATCTAAGAACTAGTTTTCCTATATAAATACGTATGATTAATGCTTAATTTGTATAAGTGATCATTCATTAATATAGCTTCTGTATTTTGATCTGTAGCTCAAGTGAATTATAACTTTGATTAAAAAATGTTTAATTCTCCTGAACTTTGATTTGCTTTTCATATCAAAAATTATTTAAAAAATCTAAAACTATCATTTAAGTTCATTTTTAAAATATTATTCTGGGAGATATTTAAATATCATGATCTGTATACAAAAAGTAAATATATCCATTATGTACCTGCATGTACATATATATGCAATATGTACTTACTACACATATATACCTAAAATTTCAAATTCTGCTAACTTACTAAGCTCTTTATATCAGGAATGAATGCAGGTTTCCATTGCTCAGAATTTTTTTTATTTGCATAAAAGCAGAGAGATGGCTTTCAATGAAGACAATAAAAAACTGAATTTTTATTTAGAATCATTAATAGGAATAGAGACGCCTTAATAAATAAAAATTAAGTTTGGAAATATTTACCTACCATGCTTTTAGAATGATGTGAACATCTACGAAACAAAAATGTCACATTATATTGAGATACTACAGTTTAATGTGTCTCTGTACAGAATAAGAATTATTTGATAGTTTAACTCCTTTGAATTTAATGATTTCAAAGACTTATGAAAACCAGGATTATCTATCAAGTCAAATAATTGGTATTTATGACCATACCCTAAATAATGTATCACAATATTTTTAAAATAAAGCTTGATTAGAGTAGGGAAGTAGGTTTGCTTTTAGTATAAGGTACGTATGTAATAATTTATGGAATAAATCTGGTAATTGGAAATTTGATTTTTTTGTAAAAATATTTGTTTTATTTTACACATTCCAAAAAAATCTACTCTTTAATTTAAATACAATACATTCAGTTCATCATTAAAGATGTTTCTGAACTTTAGAAATTTTATTTTTAAGAAAAAGTAAATACGTGATCAAAATATGTTTGGAAGAAAGCTTTTAAGGTCTATGAGTATTATAAAAGTTTCTTAGAAATCTCTTAAAGGCTGAGTACAATAAAACTAGGGCAATGCATATATTCTCAGTTACTCTTAAAAAAAACCTGTAAAAGTGACTATAGTGGCATGTTCTGACACATTCTTTTCATAAACCGAACCCTGTTAGTGACAGCAGAACAGATTGTGTGCATCTGCTGGGAATGAGCCAGATGACAGTGGAAAAACGCACATGGATACCTTGGCACAGCAAATAAAAAACGGAGAAAAAAAGACCTGGAAGAGAAAGTGCTCAACTTTAATTGAAACATTCTTTCCAACATGATGAACTTCATCCAACCACCTCTTGTAGCTTGTCAATTTTACATAGAAGAATGTGTTTTGAAAGGGTCTTTTGTATGTTAGAGCTGTTTTGTCCTTTTTTAGCACTAAATATTGACTCAGGTTTTAGATTATTTCTTCAAATTATGGCAAATGTAATAAGCATTAGGGTAGAAAAAGAGGCCAAACCACTCTACCACAGTCTGGTACAAGAATGTTAAACTTCTAAAAACACTTTCAGGTTGAAGTCAAATTTTAAATATCTAGGTTAAGTTTTGAATTATGTGGGAATTACACTGCCAAGTGCTAGAGATGCCACAATTCAAATTTCTGCAAATGTGACTACTGTAAATGCTGCTGATACTCACTAGTGCTATAATATTTTATTTTATGCTGACCAACCACGGTATTGTTTAAACAGTCGGTTCAATGGCACTAGAGGTCCATCCATAAAAACAAATGTGCTTCTATAAATCATATCAGGAAGTTCTCCTGGATGCTCTGATTACAATGAAAATTTATTCTATACAGTATACAATGCACATTTTAAACTGGAGATGAAGTTAATAGATTAGTAGTCTGACTGAAGCAGCTGCAGTCAAAAAAAAAAAATCTGGTGATTAACAGCCATTTTCCAGTAATCATAACCCTGGAAAGGGCTACTAAGCAGGGGGAGGGGGTTGCAGATGGGAATAATTCTCTAAGCCCATGTGCCTTAGAGGGCTCCATCATCTTCATGCAGACTTATTATTATTATTATTATTTTTAAATTAAAGCTTTTAGAGGCATCCTTGATTGCAGTGGTGGGAGCTGTCCATGCTGTTTTACCATAGGGAAGTCCACTCTGTAAGTATTCCTTGCACTGAGCCCTCTTTAGCCCTACATTATAACAGGGCTAGAAAAGAAAGCTGAAATGCAAGGTGCACACTAGAGGGGCATTATTCAAGAGCGTGAAAATAATTCCAAGTGGTTGCAACTCCACAGGCTCCCTAAGTGGGCAGGCCTCATCGACATTACCTGTCATCCAAAATATGAATTTCTTTGAGAAATTAAGTGAATACAAAAGCTAAACAAAAAGGTGGTAGACAGACTCTGAGACCAGAAACATTTCCATTTTCATCCACATCCAACCAAAATCTGTTTACTTGTGTTATCAAAAGGTGTAATCCTCAGGTAAAATTCTGCATTTCTGTACTACTTTATATTTCTTCTCACATGTAGAAAATTACCCAAATTACGAAGAGTTCATTTGTTCATCATCTCAAAGTTGACAAACTGTAATTAAAATAAATGATCCCTTAAATCTGGAACAAAAAAGCATGATAGGAATATCATTTACTTAAAATTTTTTAACTAGTCAGATAAAGAATGCATTTTGTTTTTACAAATAAAGACAATTCATTAATTTATTCAACAAATGTCTACAGAACACCTATCATAGGCAAGAGTCACTGTGAAGGAATAGAAAGATGAGTAAAATGACCTTCATAAATTAATTCTATCTCCACATGCAATCAAAAATGGTTAATAAAAAAATAAAGAATACTAATGTATCCTCCAAAAGTGGATAATACTAATAATGCTAAGAAAAAAAAAGTTTAGAATTCTTGGTAAGAGCATCTTTTCAGTTAAAACCACCTAACAAACACTTCCTCCAAACTGAACTTCTATCAAAACTAAGCCATGATCTATCTGGAATTCAGAACTTTCAATAAGTGACTTAAAACTCACAGATGAATTATTTTGTTTCTTTGGTCCCATTTCTGGTTCTAAAAATAATATGGTATTTATTGAACATAAATATCTGTGATGTGTGAAGGGTTCTGAATTTCTTGGAGAAAAAGTATACTGTTCTTAGCAGTCATTATTAGCATTGACCTAACAAAGCACTGGAATGTGCTTTGCCCTGAAAGTGACCCAATTATAGTGGTATGAAAGTATTCTTGAAAAAAAAAAAAAGTTCAAAATAATGATCCCATTAAGCATTTCTAAGTGCTCATCATTGGGAGGAAAATAAGATGATTAAAATATAGTGTAGTGCTATGATAATTCACTAATTACTGATCACTAACATTGTGCTTTTATATGTAACATCCTGTTTAATTCTTACAACTCTAAGAAGTGGGTGGTATTATTATCCCCATTTTACAGACGCTGCAAATGAGGATTTTTGGTGGTTAAATAACCTGCCTAAAGCCACAAACAAGTAAATGGGAGGCTGGATTTTTAACTCAGTTTGGTTGTTTCTCTTAACCATTACTCTCTATTGCTTAAGGACCCGTTTACCTAAGAGCTCATATGTGTAAAATTAAACAAATGATATGAATATGGTACTTGGGTCTTCAAACTTTTTAGGCTTGAAAATCAAGAGAATCGATATTCTCTTTCTCCTGCGTTCATCCTCACTCTCCCATGCTCTTTGTCTCTCACTCTCTCTGCTCTCCTCCATCTACCCCTCCCTTTACACACACACTCACATCTTAGGGTTTTGGCCCAACACATCACAAATATGAGGAAGGCCATAATTTGGTTCAACTAGTTCGATAACCGTACCACATCCTGAGACTTCAATGCTGTGCGTTTTTGCTGTGGATACACCATCCTTTGGCTCTAAGTCTGTCGGTGGTTCCTTACAAAGATACCATTCTGTGGCCTTCACTGTTTCAAGATCAGTGTCTAGAGCTCTTTCATGACACGGCATTGGGCTTGATGAACCACATCAATCTCTCAAGTGTAAGAAGACATTCTACGATCTCACATGTATAGTCAAATTCAGTTGAAAGTATACTTTATTACAATACCAAATGTTTTGAAGTAAGAAGGGAACTCAGGAGAGGATTCAAAAAAAAAAAAACTGAAGGAAAAAAGGGTGAAGTCAAGAATTCTTTAAGTTTATCAGCTATGAAATGAGAGAAGGAAAAAAAAAATCACATAGAGCTCACACTAACTCAAGAAAGATTGAACAGTCCTAAAGGGGACACTGACCATTCATTTCAACCAAAGGGCTGCAGGAAAATAAACAATGGGACTGAGTACCTTGCCCAGCCCTTTGCAAATATATTAATGTCATAGATTTCTTTTTGGTTTATGTAAGGGGAGAAAAACTCAAATGTGAAAGAAAAGAAAAAGATAGTCAAATTTTTTTTCCTTCACCCATAACCTATACAAGACCCTGAGTAGTCTTTTGATAAATACTAGAAATGATTAAATGGACACACTTAAAAAAAATAGCCAGGTTGTTAGTCTTCACTTAGACTATCTTGATGGAATTAGGACTGGATTTATAACTTTTTAACATTTTAGTTGTTACAGAAGAAGGGTGAAAAGACCTACTTTCTGAACCATCGAACCTTTACTTAAAGGCCACCCAAAACTTAATGAGGCTCTTCAAATGTGAATAGAAATCAGATATCTTAACAAAGTACTTGGTAATTTATTGGTTGGCAGTTTAAAATTTTAAAAATTTTTGATCAGAAAATTACCTCCAAGAGATTCATGTTTTAATCAGGCATAGTTTTATTATTTAAAGAGCAAAATAATTCATTTTCTATTTAAAAAATTTTATTCAGTACACATATTAAACAACTGAAACTTTACCATGTGTCTAACAATATTTATCAAGTGGTGATGATTCAAATTAACCTATGGTCCGGGATAATTCTAAGGAGATAAAGAAGTCTCATACCATGTCCTAAATTGGACTGAAAGTGGATTTTTAAATAGAATGCCTAATTCTGTAAGAAATAAATGTCAGAAAATTACTGACTCCTATGTATATTACTATATGCAAAAAAAAGTTTAACATCTTTTCCCCTTGCCAAGGGGCCTTGAAAGTGTGCCAGGTACAGGACCTTTGCTCATAACACCTTTGGCAAGAATAGGTCATTGTCATCATGCTCTTATGAGCTACTTTTTACATTTTAAGATAATTTTTTGCTACTTTTTAAGGAAACACTTGCAGCTACAGAAAAATAGTTTCTAGGTATTTAAAGATAATTAAAATGATCTCTTATCTATTTTACTTTAAAGAGAAATAAAATTAAACTACATTTAACTGTTGGTCTGACTTGGTAAATGTTATATAGTCAATTAATAATTCGTTAAGTGGCTTAATGACCAAACTAACATTTATGCACTATTTGTATACTGTTAAATTAATAATTTAGTTTAAAAATAAAGTTGGAAAAATTTTTTCTTACATGGTTACATTTTCTGCTGAAGACTCCCACTTAATACATTTCTACAAGAGGAGGCTAGTTTTAGGGATGTGTTCTGGCAATAATTTGTCTACTTTACACAAATGAGAATTAGGCTACTAACTGAAAGGAGACATGGCTGTTAGAAATGATTTTTTAATAAGATTTTTTTAAATCACATTGGTATTGGTTGAAAACGTAGCCAGGATTAAAGACTGGTTTTAACGACTGTTTATTTTTACAAGGAGAAGTATGAGTTTTCAGACTGAAGTTTCAAATGCAGAGAATATTCAGGCAGATATTTGGGGGTTGATTTATGTTGTATGGTAATAAGCACATTACTTACACTGTACTTTTCAAATGAAGGACATAAACCAAATCTGAAAACTAAAGCCCGTATTTTCTCTCTTTGTACTTTGTATTTTGACCTAGTAATCATTAAAAGCGTGAGTGTTTATCAATAAAAATTACTGTAGTGCCATGTATTGTGGCAGAACATTGCTATTTCCCGAGATAAGTACAAAAAAACCACTCAACATTAATTTGCATCACAAAATGACCTAACATATCTGGAATATAATGCACAGGCCTTACTGAAAAGAAACCATTATATTTTTCTCTCCAAAACAAAAAAATACAGATATCTGACTGGGCCTGCATGTGCTGCAAGAGGGGATTGGAGAAGAGGTCTCATTTTCTATCTTACACCTATTGTTTTGTGCATTCTAAACTGTTATATGGGAAGAAAAAGGAAACATACTGAATCCACTTTGCAGTTAATGTCTTAGTGATTTAAGAGGCAGAATTTTCAAGTTAAAGAGGGGAAACATTATGCTTTTCCTTTCCCAAAGCGATTGCCCAGGAAGAAGGCCCTCTGCTCCTTAGCCTACGCAAGGGGAAAAAAGGACATTACTTCGGGCTGAAATCACTCCGAGACAGAAGAGGGGAAGTTTATGATGTGGCACTGTGCACTGTATCTGGTCTGTAGCCAGGAAGTTTTCATTTTGTATCTCTGCTGCCAGTACCTGCCTGCATATTCAGAAATAAAAATACACCAGGGCTCTGCCTCAGAAACTGGGGATGTTACAAAGAATTAAAAGAGTTTATTTTTCTTTCCTTATCCTGAGTGTAATTACTGTTTTTAAAAAGAAAGAGCTGAAACTATAGTAACTGGAGGTTTTTTTTTTTTTCCTTTTTAAACTCCTCAAACTACCTTCCCACAAAGCCATTTAAGTTAAATGGTACATTTACAGACTCACCTACATGAAGGATATAACCTAAAACATCTGCTTAGACATACATTCTGTTCACATATAAAGAATGTGGCAAAATACTTGAAAAATATAGGGCCATTATTTTCTTAAAATTTGTGTTCTTCTCCCTGTGTGTGTGTGTGTGTGTGTGTATGTGTGTGTGTGTGTGTGTGTGTGTGTGTGTGAGTGTGTGTTCATTCATTAAAGAGATTTTTTACTGCAATTAGGTAGTCGGTCCTATAAAGGCTTCCTTGTGTGACCATGATTTCTAAAAATAAAATGCTCTGGTGAATATTTCTGCTAAATAATCACATCTTCAAAATTACTTTAAAGAAATCCCAATGCTTCATGTTACATTAAGAAATAATACCAGCCTTCCATAATAAACCTTGGTTGCACACCTTATGCATGGTCAACAATTAATTAGGAGGCTAAAAAGTCATGTTTACTCCATTAAAGAGTAGACTAATTTTCCTGTTTGTTCCTACTTATTTACATTAGTAAGTCGACTTTCTAATTTTGCAGATAAATAAGCATATCTAAGCCCAAGCTGCCTATCTTTGGGGTTCGGAGAAAGATGCATTCTCTTGCTATCATTGTAACTTGCTAAAAGAATCACAGATGTGTGGGAAAAAAAAGAGAGGTAGTTGTTAGCTGTTTTAAAAAAAACACTTCTTAGTGATAGAATGAGACCATATCCATCGCTTTTCAAATCCGGTATGCTAGAGATCCATAGTATCTGAGAACAATTTTTATGAATTCTTCATGTACATCTTATCTATGACAACAAGATACAAGAGGAAAACCAGACTACGCTCAGGATGTTTTTTGGAAAAAGCAGGTTCTCACCAGGGACTGCCTCCGAGATCAGTTTCTACAGCTTCTCTAAAAACAAGTTTAAGGTACTTCATTTAAATCATTACGAGAAGATTTGCACTGTCATTCTACATGAATCGCGACCACTTGCAGGATGAACAACATTGCTCCATTCATTTAAAATTTACCGCATTAAGAATTAATAAAGTTTCTATAACGTCTGCATTATTAAAGAGTAATGATTCCTGCAAAAATCTGCCTGTAATAGGTTTACTGTTTTTATTGCTTGTAATATCACCAATTTTCTTTATAATGTCCTCAAAAGATTCTCTTCATGTGTACTTTGAATTTTGTTTACATTGGCTATATTGTAAAAATAAGTACAGAGATTTAACTTCAGTAATATAATGACAATGTGACATCGTACAAAAAATGCATTATGGTGATGACAAATGAATGTTATTGATATTATCATCTGAAACCAAAACACGAATTTATATAAAGGGTATATAATTTCCATGCTTAATAGTAACATGACTTCTCTTTTTGCAGTTAATGTTAAAATAATATCAAAGAAATAAGAGATATTATCTCTTATTTTTACAATAGTATTCTTTGTTGTAGAATTTTAATTATTTTTCTTACGCAGACAAAAACAACTAACATAAGAACTCTGATGTTAACTACTTGTTCTTGAGAGGGGTAGGTACTTCTAGCTCCCGTTATTTCTTTATGCCTCAATATATCTGTGCAATAGGTACTACTGAATTCTTGTTTTGAGCAAAATTGATTCTAGTGCACTTTACAGAAGTTATTTAATGTTAAAATTACAAAACTTTCATAGCCTTTTTTCAGCATTCAGTGTGAGAAAGGTTTATCAATAAGAACTGCTTTAAAAAAATCTGACAGTTTCTTTGCTCAGTAACTATAGCAAACCATTAGAAATTATTTTCTTTCTCATGCTGTTATTCACTTACACACTGCATTTTTGCTTCAATTCTCCAAGGGAAGAAGTCTGGCTCTTGTGGGAAAAGTCCACCCCTTTCTACATGTTTGCTTCCTTAAACGAAAGGAACACACCCCCTTACATTCTTTGAAATGTGTCCAACATGCACAGAATTGTAATAGCACTGTATTATTGACCAAATTAGAAAATCTTAAATGAGAGTCAAATATTGTTAAAATGCTATGTGTTTTGAATCACAAGAACTAATGACACATACATAGGTAACAGAAATGAACTATGTTCACTCTAGTATCTACACCTGGATGTTCAAAACACTTGTAAGTGTCAGGGGAAGAAATATGCCAATGTTTTTATGCACATGTATGTTGTATGACAACTCAGGAAGAGGCCCATAAATGTTAGAGGTTTTTGAGTGCATCCTTTGAATTTTAGACCCATTTGGGGAATGCCCCCTCCCTTTCATAAATATTTTAAAGAAAAAATATTCAGAAACTAATGTATTCATCTTAGTGAGTACAATCAGAAAGCTGGTTGAAATCTCAGGAGTGTAAGAGTATCAAAAGTCTATACTCATCATAATGACAGAAAACTCACACCAAAGTTGGTATCCACTAACTTCGACCTCATTAAGACAATCTGCTGATCATGAGAAGTTATGTTCTAACAAGTCTTCCTTCTATTATGTAGAATACTACACTCTCCAGGCACGTTTTTTGGTTATTTTCTAATAAAGTGTTATACTCCGTATTTGTGGAAAATCTGTGCATTTATCTTTACTTTTATTTTTTCTAAACGCTCTTTTTCTTTATTCCATTGCACATAGAAATTTGCAAGTATAAAGACACAAGTAGGCAAAATTTTATATCTTTTCAAGTATTTCATGTTTAAATAAAATGGTCAGTCCCTTTGCAATCTGTTCACCAGGCATTCCCCGATAAACTCAGCTATCCAGTTTCCAGGCCTAGAAAATGGAAGCTTTGCTATTCTGCCTATGTTTTTCACTTGGAATAAGAGTGAATATAAACAGTGAATATATAAACTGGAACTGAAGATAATAAACTTATTAAAACTTAGTAAGATATTGTTATGGTAAAAGAAAAGCTGCAAGTGTGTGCCACAAATCCACTCAGATGAAACATCTCATTCAATAGAACTTCCTATCTTATAATAATGCACAGAAAATTAAACACATAAATATTAATTTTATGTATCACAGAAAATGTAGGCAATGAAAATGCAATGTTTACATTTATGGGTGACTCATTAGTGTTTTATTGTGTGAAACACTAGGAGGCATCAGTTGGGTAAAAAAGGACTTCAATTTTTAAAGAAGCAAGAAATTACTGTAGAGTGGATGGTAAGAAGTTGGGGTTTTCAAAATGTTATTATGTAAACCAAAACTTTATTCTCTGAAATAAACTCTCAAAACATCATATTTTGTTGTAAAGAATAATCTGTATATAACATTCATGAAATACATGTAATTTGACCAATAAACACCTATCAAGATATATTTCAAATGTATTGATTCATAACTATGTAATTACACATTTTTATGAGGAATATATTTGGTAACAGAATAACATAGTGGCTATTGACTACTATGCATTTTCTGCTCAGTTATTCAATACCATGAGTGTATGTTTTATTTCTGGCAAATTCTGTTTTGTGCTCTCTACAACGCTTCTGAAAATGTCTACTGCAATTAAGTCTTATGATAACTGCTTCACGTAAGCAGCCACAACTTGATGTCTGTTCATAAAGAAGTGAGGAAACTTAAAATTTAAGCAATGAAGGTATATAAGTGAAGGATGTTTTCTCTTATTTCACCACTGGAAGCCTGTCATTTGAAAACTGAGTTTTCTATTGTTTGAATCGTTGTTCATAATGGTGAAGCAACAGGGTTGTGGTATACTTATCTAGCAATCATTGGAAATTGGAGTGTCTTGCTATTCCTCAACAATCAGCTTTTATCTTTGACCTATCAAAATAACATGTGAACTGCGTAATCCGCCTTTTGTAAGGTGCACAGATTCTGTTGTTGCTCCTGGTTTTGTGAATCGCCTCTGTAATCTGGTTTGATTTCCTAAAGATGACAGATCTCGGTGAACAGTCAGGCTTTACTGAGTGCAGGGCAGTCCACGCGCCCATGAGATTAAGGTACAGTGCTGAGGTCGGGGATCTTAATCACCTATCCTTCCACAGGCAGCACACAGAGTGAACATCAGTGATTAAATATTTTCATTGTGTCCAGGCAATCACTATAGTCATAAAATGAATATGTGCATTTTTATAAATTTTAGATATTAATCTGCCTGGTGTGTTCTCTGAGGATGTGCTTTAGAAACAAGTAGAACTTTAGCAATAATCTCTTTAAAGTCCACTCTGTAACCCCTAATTACACATGAAATTCTCCCATGTTGTCCCTGAAGCCAGGGTTCTCTGTTTAATAACTATTTTTTTTTTGTTATTATGTAGCACAAGTGTTTCTGCACAGATATTTCCCTATTTTTGTCACTTTCTGAGATTTCATAGACTCAAAATATACCGCATGTAGTGTTGGGAAATAAAACCACGAAACATACTATAATAAACAGAAGAAAGTTTTGAAATATAATGTTAACATATGCCAAGGAGTTATTTAGCTCAGCTTTTTATAATATAAATTGAATACAATAGGTCATTTATTACAAAGATATGGTTGTAGTGTTATTCAATTTATTGATTCGGTGTAAGAGTGAGGGCCAGGGAAGAAATACACAGAAATCTGAAAAATATAAAACATGATGCTTTTTCAGGATTCAACTTTGAATCATTAGACAGTCTTTTTCACTATTGGAATAAACCATTTCCACCAAATTTAAAAAATTGAGTTATATATATATATATATATATATATATATATATATATATGAAAAGAGGCAAGGTACAGTAGAGTCCTTGTTATTTAAATTTCATGTATTTAATGTTATGTGTTCCTGGTCTGAAAAGTTAACATTATATGTGATTGCATACTTTTAAAGTATGAACAGCTCACAAAAGGTGGAAAATTGACTTTTTATTATAAGGTATTTATTTCTTATTTAAACAAAAGAAACAAATGAATATTTATTAAAAGTTAGGTCTTTAACATTGTCTTTGATGTGATACACAGCAATCAGAATGTAAATAGCATAATTAATGAGTGAAGGAAAATACTGTCTTTAGTAAGAAGTCTGGAAAATATGTCACATATATGCCAAAGCTTTGTGAACTACAGTAGCAAATAACAATAGATTTTTATAAAGTTTAGTAAAACTTAAAGATAACTGACAACTATTGTCTCCTTAACGTGACTGGGGAACCCATATTTTAAATAGTGAGTTTAAAGTGTGCTTTGATGAAAACTTTCAGAATTGAGTTTGTAGTCTGCTATACAGCCAAATGTACTTTCCTACAAATAGATTGAGATTTTTGATTTAAAGATATTTTTCCTCTTGAGATAGTATATTAGATAGGCATATCTCATTTTACCTGTCAATTTCTGAATCCCCTTGCTTTATAACTACTTCTTTTAACTTAATAATTTTATGCATACACTGGGAGACAACAATATGGTTTATTAATTGCATTATATTTAATTGAAACTGATGGAAAAACAAAAATACTGCTTGTGTCTTATTGGTATATGCTGAACATTTTCAAAGACTAGCCCAAACTGGTATTATTTTAAAAATTAAATACGATGTTTTACTTTCAAATTGGAGAAATGGAGATTTTTAATCTATTTAAAGCTAAACTTAGTATGCAATACAGAGGTTAAGCGGGGTTCACAGGTGGTCACATTTCCATGTCCTTCCAAGTCTCTAGGGATTGGAGTTATTATACCCTACATAAACATCTTTACTCTGCAACCACAATTCCACTGCAAGGTGCCAGTGAAAAAGAGGCTGGTCACTTTTTTTTGACTGGTATAATGAGGTGGCTGGAGTTCCCTTTACAGCACTTAGAAAATATATGCAGTCACTAACCATTTCACAAGACAGTGACTATTAGAGTTAGTATCAGATTCACAATAGTAAAATGCACTTTATGTCAAAGCAATTCTCTACTGAGGACCAGTTAAAGAACTGGCAGAGAGCCTGATTCTACCTATTATACTGTCAGCATTTACATATAAAGGTATTTTATACAAAAGACACACATTCCTACAATGTGAAGAAAAGAGCTTTTTCCAAAACATGGTACCCACTGGACCTAGAATAGTCAGAAATGTTTCAGATGTAAAATTTCCTTTAAGAATTAATAGCCGTATTCTGGTAAGAAGATAACATTAGTATTAAATTTAAATCCTTGCATAGTATTTAATAAGACAATAAACAATGTGTTATGCCTACATATATACTGCCTTTGTGCCAAACTTTATCACTGAGTTTGGTAACTTTCATCCATAGTCCAGACAGAAGGCAATTAAAGTGACTTAACCTTGTTTCTTTTTTAAATAGCTATGCATTTGGCTTGACCTAAACAGCAATGCATATACTTGAAACCCCAATACAAATTATGAAATGTATAGACTACCATGGCCAGGGTATTACTTTTTGTCCACACCAACTGAGAAGCCCTCTATTAAGCCAGCACTTTGGTAAGAGAAGGAGATGCACAAAGGTATACTCTGACAGACAGCCATGCTTTAGCTGAAACTAATCCCAAGAATTAGTGGCTCAGAAGCATAACCCAAAGCAAATCAGAGTCTTTGGGGGGACTCACAGGAGCATCTTTCCACAGTAAACTAGCGGCTAAATCTTAAGGTATGTACTTCAAGGTCACAGAACATTCTGTGAAATATTAAAATCCACCAGGCTCCACACGCTCCACCATATCAAACATGCTAATGACGTGAACTAACTTCATGAAACTTTAAACACACTGGTGTGACAAGAACGAGTCAGGAGTGATTTCAATAACTGATGGCAAACGGATAAGACTATCTAAAAAGTTACTTTTAGCAACAGACAAGGAAATCACATAATCTAAAAAAGAGAATGCACAACAAGCCTCAACTTCAGCCTTCAAAGAGGAAAAGACTCAGTGCCGTGGAATATACTGATGCAGATTTGAGAGACAATACCCAGGCTATTTCTATTTCCTCGAGAAATGTCAGGGGTACTTACATGAAGGAAGCCCCGATCAGATTAGTCCTTGGGATATTTTCCTTTCTTAAGAGAGAGAGAGAGAGAAAAAAAAAAAATAACAATAATCTTTACTTCGTCCAGCCTTGAAGTGTTTCTCCACCTGATTCAAACATGCAGCCACGGCGACCCACACAGAACCTTCAAAGTCAATCCAATAGCAGCCTGAAGATGTCTGGGTGTACGCGTGTGCTCAAGTGTCTGTGACTGCGAGCAGAGCGAGCAGAGAGCTGGAGACGAAGTGTGTGCGCGCGCGGGGGGAGCGCGCGCGGGGGAGGCGCGCGCGGGGTCGCGCATTCGCGCGTTCCGAGGCCGCTCGGAAGAGGAGGAGGAGGAGAAGGAGGTGGAGGAAGAGGAGGAGGAAAAGAAGGAGGAAGAGGAGGAGGAGGAGGAAGAGGAGGAGGAGGAGAAAGTAGCTCTCAGCAGCCGGCCGGATTAAAAGTAACCAGACTCGTCCAGAAAACTGCGTCCAGGAAGGAAGTGACAGAAGACGAATGGGAAAAGGAGAGCCGCTCGCAGCCTTTGAAACATCGCGTAAAAAAGGCGGGGGGGGGGGGGGCGCAGAGGGGAGTGGTGGAAGGATATTGGGAGGGGAGACGGGGGTGGCAGGGAAAACGGAGCAGACGGGCTTGGGGTTCTAAGCAGCACGTCCTAAGAAGTGCTTCTTGCTTCTTTTTTCCCCTTTATTTTGTCCTTGCCCTTGCCTTTGCCTCGCGCTGCCTTTTCCTCTCCGTCTCTCTCTCCCTCACAATCCCAAACCGTTGACTCTCTCCTCGCGAGCTAGAGAAATCATCAGTTTCACTCTCTCAAAAGGGGGGCGGGACTAGACCTCGGAGCATTTTAATAAAACAAACATACAGCAGTTCCCTCCTCACCCCTCCAGTCTCAACTAGATTGATAAATTACTCCACTACACTACTTTAATTATGTATATGGTATGCAGAATAAATCACTGAACATCAGTACCTCAATCAAGCACTTTTAAATGATAATTGCATCTTGGTGAATCAATCTTTCCATTCCTGACATTTTGCTAATTTTAGTTTTACGGTGGGGTAATGGCACATGCCATACGCAAACCTAATGACAATTCTTTATTGCACGAAATGAAGACAACATCGCGAGCGGCGGCTCCCCGCTCTCCCCACGCTGCCGCTGAGAACGCTCGGAGAACCATCTCCGGCTGCCGCGCGCTCGCTCCCCGGGGACTCTGCGAGCCAGCCAGCAGGAAAGTCCTTCTAAAGTCGGAATCTTTCCTCTGACCAATAGGAGCGCGACCCTAATAGTTGCTCTCGTGACTTTTCCCCGGTTTGGAGACGTGTTAACCACTTCTTTCTTCCACCGGTCCGAGCGCTCCTCTGTTACTCACGCGTAGAAGCCACCGTCCAGGATGTCTGCAGCACTCGATTCCAGCGCGCTTTTCCTGCACGCCCAGAATAGGCGGTTTTCGGCCCTGAAAGGCTGGAGGGCTAAAAAGCGTGCCGAAATACTTCTCATGTGTTAGTAATGTACCAAATAATAAAATAATTACCAGTATTTGAAATCTCGACTTCATCGCGGGGCCATGAACTTTCTAATCAGTTTGGAAATATTTACCGAGGCGGCGGCTTCCTCGGAGATTTCCCCCCTCCCAACGCCTACTTCTATCTCTTCCACACCTTACTGGATTTTATCCAGAGCATTAGCATGTAAACCAAACCAACTTCCCAAATGCATTAGGCTTCCCTATCCCGATAGCTGATGACTTCACTTATCCTGAAGAGTTTCAGCTGCACAGGAAGCAGAAATAGAGACTGATAAGGAAGATACTTATGTTAAGGTTGAAGCACAGTAAACACTTGACCTTACCAAAAAAAAAAAAAAAAAAAAAAGACAAAAAGGAAAAAAAAAGGTTAATATTCAAGATTTAGGAAAGGCTACTAGGCGTTGGGCACTTCCCTTCTAGCCAATTACACCACACCCCAAAAAATCAAAATACACCAACTAGTACACAAACCATGAAAATACAAGATTGTATGCCAGTAGAACTATATAGATCATATAAAATGTTTAAACCAAATTAAAAATTTTTAATGTGAAAGGAAGAAAAGAAATTGGGGAAATAACACAACATACAGAGGTAGACAATAGGAGTATACTGTAACTAATTAAAGATAATTCCTCACTTTAAAAAATTCCTTTTAGCACTATGTGTTTAACCCAATGACTAGTTGCATTTCCTGTTAAGTTCTGCACTATGCCTCTAGACTATTTTAATGCATGAGGACAGTGTGATTCAAAAAGCCTCCTGCTTCATTGTAGGGGCTATTTGATGTGAGTAGCTTTTCTCAGAAGAGCAGGCTCAACACTCAGGTGTCTGCCCCAAGGCTTCACTTGAAAGGAGAAGGCTGATTTTACAGGCAAGTACAACCAGATCTGAACAATCTTCAGGCTTCTGGCTCATCAGCATTGTGACTATCAGCACAGCTAAGATGGGTCTCTTGCTTTTATTATAGGAAAGCATGGCATACTGTTACAAAGCAAAAGCCATCTGAAATAGTATTATATCTTGCAGATTAGTATCTACAGTATATTTATTTGCCTGTTTGTTTTTCATACTACTATCATGAATTCATTTTAATAATATGGCAGAGATAATCTATATCAGGTTTTCATTTAAGGTACAATTTCTAAAAAAAGAATCCCAAAATTTAAAGGGCATAGTCATTTTGAATAATAAGATATGTCTCTATATGGTGGTAAAAATGAAATTAATTTAATTTTTTCCAGATTCACAAATGCGTTGACAAAGCAAAACATTTGTAGGAACATCTAAGTGTATTTTCATAAGGCCTGAAATTAATGCAATGAATTGCACCAGCCTATTTTACATGAGCAAATGGACATAGGTGATACATGACTTTCAACCATACTATTTTTGATGGATTATAGATTATTTGTATTTACCACAGTGCCCTTCAGATTTTGATGGTTTTCCTTCAAAAAGAAACTATTTTACCTTTTAACATCCTAAGAAATTATTTAATAATAAACATTATAATAAACCCATCATTATCAATGATAGTACAAGCATTGAAAAATACGTATAACCCCTCACTGTGGATAATTTGGAAATAATTTGGATCTGGAATGTATCACAGTTGGCCTTTTAAAATATAAGATATTCCCCTCAGCAGATTTAGCTTCTTAATTATGTGTGACCTAAGTTAATATTAGCATTAGTTTCCTTCCCATGAGCCTTTATAGTTGAAGCAGAACAAAAGAGGTTGTGCAGAAATATACAATAGAAAGTCACAGAGATTTAAAATTATTCATTGGTAATCCATAAAGTGGTTAATCCAAAATGTGCTTTGTATTCTTCTTTAATACTCTGCGGGGTTTTTGTTTGTTTTTTGTTTGTTTTTTACTAAAATCACCCTGATCTTTGCCACCTAATGGTACTTGGCTAGTATCGTAGTGTTTTTTTTGGTGTAGGGAGGAGCTTGTGCTAGGTGTTAGGAGGCCTATACTCTCTGGTTCAAGATTTGTGCCTAACTAATGAGTGTGTCCTTTCTGGGCTTCAATTTGCTTATTCATTAAGTGAGTTAAGTGAATTCTTCGATCTATTCCAGTTCTATGATTGGTAAGTAAAAAATTCTTATACCTTGTAAGTCAATTGGATGCTAGTGGCCTATCATGTTAAATAAAAGGTGACAAATAATTTAAGATAAAATGATGTCTGAGATTGATGTACTACTTAAATAAGGTTTTTTCCCTAATCATTGGAAATTTCCTTCATGAAATCACTATTGTGTTTTATTATATATGTAAACATATAGTAACTCGTTCCCCCAAAAAAAGAATTGTTTAGCAATCGATTTCATTAAATGCCACAGAAGTTCCAGAGAGCATAATCCTGAGGTCTTGAATCTGAGGAAAGCTAATTTCTAATTTCTGTTCAAGGTTGTGTACCATCTTACTCCACCCTCCTCTCTTTACTACTTCCCTACATTAAATCAGCAGTCTACCAAAACCCTGTTCACTGGGTATGCCTGCTTTTAAGCTTGGCCCACGCTGGGTGTAGCTCTTGAAGTGAGCTTTAAAAAATTATTTTAAAGTAAGCTGGGGCGGTTGCCACAGCAACCCACCCTAAGATGAAGAGAGGCTATAGATTAATCTACCCCTCAAGATTATTCAACTGTGTAGTATTTGTTCTTCAGCCAGAATGCTTTCAACACAAACATAATTGAACATAGAAGTTCAGAAAAATGTAAAAAGTAGTAAGATACAAATTCCAATAGCATTAAAAATGTTATATCTTTTTATAGCTACAGTACAGATGACACACATAACTTCCCCTGAAATGGATTAATTGTAAAAAAGACTTCCAAAGGTAGGCCCTGAAAGGTGACATGTGAGCTTTAAACAAAATGACATGCTATTGCTTATAATGTAAAGCATACAATGGTCACATGACTCTTCATCACTTTTATAGGTGCCTACATTACAAATACCTAATGGCCAAGAGTCTGGCAATTTTACCTTTACGAATTAACTTGGTGGTAAATGATATAACAAATGTTAAGCACTCACCACATACACATACAGTCATTTGCCTTCCATTCTTTACTTCATCTCTTCATAGAAGTTACTTCACAGTTTGCAACTCTTCTTTGGCACCTTAAAATGTGTAAGTACAACAAGGTACATAATTAAAAAAAATCTTTTTTAAGAGTGTTGATATTAAAGTACATCCAAATAACTGTATTTCTAAAACTTCTAATCTGAAGTAACATTAGTGTTAATTCTGATTTTTAACCACATGAATGTATATTAAACACAAAATTATTAAAACTACCATTAATTGTGAAAATACCTATAGCCTTTAACATAAATAGTGCCAAATATCTAAATTTCAGAAATTCTTTAGGTACAGCTTTAGCCTATGCACAGTATACACCATATGGACTGCTTGTGATTGAGAATCTGCAATATGCAAAGGATTTGTTATTCCAAGCCAAGGTTTAATCATATCCTTTATCTCATATCTAAAGAGCCTATATTTATCTTTATTTTTGTACCTTTAATTTTGTATCTGATTAAGAATTACAAAGGAGAAAGTCAAATCCATCATATCCCAAGCTAACCAAATTTGTCAAGTTGGGATAATGAAGTTGCAGCTGAAGTTGCTGAAAGGGCTTATTGTATATGTCGCCTAAAGGCCAATTTTAAATACTTTGGGAATAGTGGTGTGGATTCAGTCGCCTTTATGAATTCTATTACCAATAATACCTTTTCCTTCCCAGCAGTTTGACTATACTGAGCGCAGACAAATACTCCTGTGTTCTAGTCTCTGCTTGAAACTAGCTTTCTATGACTTAGAGCGCACAAATGAACTTCTCCTTGGCTTCAGAGTGGGTCTACTCCTCCCAACCTTGAGACATATCAGACCACGATGGTCGATATTCATTTACCCATTTGTATTAGTAAGAAGACTTTTCATAGTGAAAACTCATTAAGATTTATAAAGCCTCTATATTTGGGTTGACATCCTTAAGATTTATTTTTATTTTTAAATTCCTTCAGTGAAGGAAAAATGAATTTTGGCTACTTTTATTTTAGGGGTGTTAGCCGAGTTTAGTCTTTTAAGACTCAGGCCCACAGTGAGTTAATTTAAATTTAGTGACTGGTAGTATCTGGTGACCTGCCGAATACCCTTTCTCCCAGCTCTGCTTGGTTTTACAGTCTGCTAAGTGGGAATCATAATACACATCTCCCAGGGCCTTTTCATCTTACAGAAATGCAATCTTCATGGAATAATGTCCGAAAGATATGCTAAGGCTTTTAACAATGCCACTACAAATTATGATACATTTCTTCCTTTTCCTAGAACAGTATGCCCAAATAAGGCTAGATCAGTCATTTCCTTGCAAATGTGTGGCAGATTAAAAAGTATCCATATGCATGGTTAAATTTAATGGACTTTACCTTCACTTACAAAATCGTTAAATGTTCATCGGAACATTGATTCTATTCCATCTCTCGAAATATCACAGAAACCTTCAAAGAATGGATTGTCACACTCCCCCCTTTAACTATTTTTTCTAGATACTTCGGTATGTGTGTGTGTGTGTGTGCCCTTTAATTTTTAAAGATTTTTATCCAGGATCGGGGTGGGGGTGGGGGTTAAAAATCTCGTCTTGCGTTTTGGTGCCCCCTTCTTTGTCTGGGAAGCAGAGGGCTGGAATTCAGTTCGGACGGCCCCTTAAAGACCCAGACAGAGGACGCCTCTGGTTTCAGCAGCTCAGTCCGCTGAGTTATTGATTGCAGGCAGCAACAATCCCTCCGGGTGATTTGTGTGGAAAGTGAATCCGCGCTGGCTGGGCGTTCACAGGGGCGCAACAGCCGCAACGCCATCCAATAATTGCCGGTCGTCCCCTCCAACACCGCTCTCCACCTATATACTCCTTTCTCTGCCCATCGCCGCTTCCCCCCACCCACTTTTCTCTGGAGCGGACCGACCTACCTACTCCAGCTCAGCCCGTCTCCGCTTCCCCCCACCCACTTTCCTCCGAGCGGACGGAGCCGAGGGGGCGGGGGCTCCCTCCCGGGAGTGTTTCTAGAGCTCCGAGGCAGCTAGTAGGGGGTGAGTGCGCCACGTGCGTGCGCCACGGGCGAGGAGGAGGCGGGCTCCGGGCCCTCCGGGGGCCTGTGGGCCTGGGTGCGGGGAGCGGGGGCGGGCTGTCTCGGCGGGGAGCGTGCCGGCTTGTGTCTTGAGGGGGATGTCACGGCTCGGGGGAAGGCGGCTGCTGGTTTGGCGGAGAGGCCGCGTGGTGGGCTGTGGAGAATGGGAGGAGGGCGCCACGGTGGTGGGTGGGCCCTAGAAACGCTCGGTGGCGGTGTTGGGGAGTTGCCGCGCTCATCTGGTTTGGGGATCGTGGGGCTATTTCCCCCAGGTTGGAGAAAGACGACCCCGGAGAGCTGGGGCTGAGTCCCGAGCCTGGCGCCCAGGAAACCCACCTACGCACGGTGCACAAAGCGGTGGCACGCGGTTGGCGTCCGGCGGCCCTGGCCGCCCCGAGTGCTCTGAGTGGTGTGCGCGCCTGGGGGAGAGGGAGCGCGGCAGGCGCGGGTCCGGCCGCCGCCCTCGGCCCGCCAGTCAGCCCGGTTTTTCACCTGACGGACCAATAGGAAAGGACGCGGTCTCAGAGCTGGATTTTATAGCCCAATCTCTCAGGGTCTACACGATTATTTAAAAAAAAACTAACAGCCAACTGCTGGCTCTGGTAGTTCAGCTGCCTCGTCGGTCTGTGCGCGTCTTGGCTAGGGAAAGGCCGCAAGCTACACGACAAATGGGAGTCTAGGGAGAAAACACACGAAACCCCCCAAACTTCCTTTCCGTTGCCGTCCCCTTTATTTGTTAGCACGTGAGAGCAGTGCCGGGGACTCTTGCAGAAATGCCATCACGAAATGCACATGTCTCGGCTGTCCTTTGATCTGCCTGTGGAGCTGTATCAAGGGCAGCAAGAGTGGTGGAAAGATCAATGCTCCAAAGGCATTGTCAAGTACTCGGCTGAATAAATCAAAGGTGTGAAGTGTTTATATTGTCATGCTCTTGAAGCTGTAAGCTGCTACCAATATGGTAGCCGCTAGCCGCCTATGGCTCTTTAAGCTTATTAGAATTACATAAAATTTAAAATTCAGTCCCTCAGTTATACTGGCCACATTTTAAGTGCTCGGTAGCCACAGGCAGCTAGCGGCTACCTTATTTGACTGCGAGATGTTGAACATTGCCATCATTGCATAAAGTTCTATTGGAATGTGCTGCTCTAGAGTTTTAAATGAATGCTGGTTAAAAAAAAAGAAAGAAAGAATCTGCTTTATGATACCAGCCAAATTTTAGGACACTCTTGGCATTTGCATTTCCTGGCACCAGTGTGGAAAGTTTTAAAGTCAGAATTTCCGTATCTTCTTGCTGAAAGAGGTCTAGGGAACATTTAACACAAGCACCTAATTTTTCACAGGGAAAACAAGTGGGGCCCGGAGAAGTTAAGAGATGCACCCCCAAACGATGCCATAAATTTAGAAAAAAGATAAGGTCACCAGAGCGGGTCTATCTAGTACACTTTGCGCCAGACGAGGGCACCTTGCCTGGGGTTGGCTAAGGCAAATGAACCCTACAGAAAAGGGGCCTGATGGAAGATTTTCCACAGCAGTACCCTTTTAGAAGAGAAAATACTTCTAAGCACGCCTCTAGGAAGAAATTCTAGTAAGAATAAAGTGTGTGAGGGAATAACACTGTCACCCAAACTAAAAATATATTATTGGTAGCGTCATAGTTTCGTATGACGTCTTCTCAAAGAGACTAGTTGGATTAACGTTCTTATTTATACTTAAAGAATTCTGAGGAAATGGAATTATCCTTTTAAAGTACGAGCTAAAAAGCACGCTTAAGGTCGGGGTGGGGGGGGGGAAGTGTCAGGTGGGGGTTGTTACCAAAGCGTAGCTTCCTCAAATTCGATGAAGATGCTATCAGGTACAAGTTATGGAACCTCCCTTTGCTTCAGTTTCCCCATCTATAAAATGTGGAACAGACTCTTAAACTTCGTTATGAAGATTAAATGAGCCACCCAACATACAGCACAAGACTGGAAATTGGCAAACCGTACTAAAAGCCATTCTTACTCTCCTGTGAAGAATTTCAACTTCTACACCATCAAGTTCAGGATGAGAACGTCGTCAGTTTTATTTTTAAGAGGTAGAGATCTCTTCAGTCCTAAAATTCCCTGACCAAAGGGATATAGGTTCTTATTTCCCTTTCATAGGCATGGTGTCTCTAGTATACTTCCAGACTTTCATTGTCTTATTTTATTATTATTATTATTATTATTTTTTGTCTTAAGGGATGCTTCTTTATACTTGTTAGCTGCTTGGTTGTTGAAAAGGCACTACAAACTCCAAGTCCATCCTCTTTCACCCTGGTTGACCTTTGGAATGCTGTTGTCAGCCAAGAAGACATTGATATCTTCAGTCTCCTGCTAGCTTGAATTCTTTAGGGCAGAGCCTGCTCAGATTATCTCCTGATGTCATTCCAAATGTCTGATGGCCATCTATGGCAACGGGGCTGGGCCGAGGCCTTCCGGGAAGGGGGGGCCCAGGGAGTGCCTAATGGAGCATTCTGTTCAAGAGAGACCTAGAGGTTGTTCTCTCTTGGATGCATGGTCAACATTACAGCTATGTCTAGAGGCCTGTTTGCTGCTTCTGGCAAAACGGACGCCATAGACATTTTGCATTTTTGGTTTTAAATAAAATCCCACTTGGGATGTGTATGATTTCTATTGATTTCAATTGGTGTAAATATGTATTAAAGAAGAAAAAAGGACTCAGAAAGTGTTAACAGTTAACAATTTATATCTGGTATTTCCTATTCCTGCTAACTCTTCTTATTAAGAACACCAAAATAAGACAAAGAAATCTCGAAAGGAGAGAATAAAGCCACCTCACTGCAAAATGTACCTTGTTTTATTTATCTCTCTAGGTAATTTTCTGAAAGATGGTATTTTACTTAGTTGAGAGCTTTTAAAGTTACTTCTTAAATATTTTTTTACCTAAAATTTTAATCTAAGGAAAATAATACAATTTTTTTCAAGAAGACAAGATCATGCATAGATTAAATGCTTCCCAATCATACTAGATTTGAAAATAAGGAGATACATAATTATATCCATATTCTAATTTACTAGGAAAAAAGAGAATTAATTATCGTTAGAGATGAAGTCTCTCTAAATTATTTTGGACTATGATGAAAATTAAAAGTAAAATGCAATAGAACTTTTAAATTTAAGTCAGGGCTTAACACTAGTTTGTTTTACCAGTATATTCTACTTCACTGTGACAAAGACCCAAACCAAAGAGGTCTGATTTCTTATAGATACTTTTTTTTTTTTTACTAAATCTATAGTTAAGTATTTCAATTATGAATAATATTCATATTTGTAATACAATGCTATTTGTAGTATATGTGCAAAAATAATACTATCTTATTAGAATGACAGTTGAAAGAAATCAATTTAAAGTGCCTAAGATTTAATGGCCATTCGCTATTTGTTCGTCTTTTATTAACTGCTTTAATTGATTTAATTGTATTAATGGTTTTATAAACTTTTTTCTTTTTATCCAAACAACAACCTCTCAGATAGACACTACAGTTTTCTCCATTTTACATATTTTAACAACTTAAGTTTAAGGAGGTGACATTACTTGCCCAGGGTCTAATAGGTCATAAGTGCCAGACAAAGGACATGAACCTAAGTTGGTTTGTTTCCACTAGATGCCCTTAGCTATGATGCTGTACTGCTTCCTTAGACTTATAACCTTTGCTCATTTAGGAGGATGATGATATCAGGGGTGATATAATCGATTTTTTTTCCCACCAGAAAATACTTCAGAAATACATGTCATAATGTGTGTCATTCTCTTTAAGGTAGACAGCTTAGGAGGTTGTTTGCTTATTTCAGTAATGATGTCTTTAGCATCGGTCGCTATAGAAATCTCTTTAGGGGTTTGCTATGCACCCTTAACAGTTTGCTTGTTGGCAAATCATTATCATTAATGATGAATTTGTTGGTGAAACTAAATCCAAACCAAAAGTGGTGAACAAGGTGGCTTGATGGAAACTATGATGTGATTATAAAGCAGATTATTTGTTATCTGGCACAGAAATTGACACTAATTGTAGATACAAAAGGGGATTTACAATGGTATTTCTGATGTGAACGTGTAGCCTGTAAGGAGACATTTTGGCAAGTAACACTACTAAATCAGATACATTTTTAAAAAGTTACACTAATTCGAAGTTACACGTTATGTATGAACATCGTGGGAAACACCTTTTCAAGGAATGTTTAACAGGCAGAGAAGGGTAAATTGAGACCCTGGATTAGAATCCAGGCTCAGGCACTTAATAACCATTTGACTCGATTTTCTAAGTGCCCTTGTTATTAAATAGGGAAAGCGGCAGGATCTACACAGGATGATAATTTTGCCGAGAGGAGGTGTAGTCCTACCTAGTGCCTGGCATGTAGAAATTGCTCAATAAATGTTAGCTAATGTTATATTATTTCACTTTCAAGGACTGCTCCATGTTCCTGAAAAACATTTCTATGTCTCATTTATCTAATGATATTTTAGAAGATGTTTCCTTTTCTGTCAGCTTTCATGCTTAAAGCATTTTTTATTTCAGTATACGTCTTTTTATATTTGAAATAAATATACAACATTTAGGATAGTATGTTGATTAAACCAATATATTTTATACCAAGAAGCCTTACATTCTGGGGTTGCCAATTTATATTAGCCTTGTTTGGTATTCTTTTCAGAGAAACATATGTGTGTGTAAATGTTTGATTTTATCAGACTTTGCTCAGAATAAGGCTCCAAGGTTTTATTTTTTAGTTATGTCAGACATCTTCTAGACTGCTTATTGATGACATATTCTTCTAGACTGCTTATTGATGGCATACACTTACACTTACTTTAAAGAGGCTTCCCATAAATACACAGAAGTAGTAGCTTCTTATTAAATCTGAGTTTTTAAGTGTTTTTAGTGTTTTAAGTGTGTGGTATAGGCAAAATTGTAAGGTTGCTGAAGTTTGTCTTTGTGTACCAGCCTCCCTATACTCACCTTCAACTTGTCCTCTTTCACTCTGGCATACACCATTCACCCAGCAGCAATTTTTAAAATCAATAATAGCTCTTTATTGAGTGTCTCTGTCTCCTCGCAGCCTTTCGCTGATGTGACCCACAAGATCCTTTGACTCCTCAGCAGCCTCTTTATGCTCCAGTCTTCTCCTGGACTATGTTCTGTCCAAGAAGCCAGCCACTCCAACCGTTTAGCTCATGACACGCTCTCAGTGTGTTACTCCTTTCCGTGAACTTCTCTTCAGAAGTTTTCTGGAAGGAGTTCATTATCCAAAGGAGTATCCATGATTACACAAATTCCATACATTCCCTGGCCAGCTGGTCAGGAGATGCTCTAGAGAGGAGACTTTCCGAGTGTCTCAGGTCCCTCCCACTTTGCTGACATGTAAGTGAGCCCTGGGTGTAAGTAAGTGGGAAGCCTGGCTCTTACTTGAAGAAAAATTTTATTTTTTTGAAGAGATTGTGATCGGAGGATGAATTCTCTATGAGCAAAGTATCGTGATGCTCCTTGAAAATTTGTCTACTTATTTTTTTTAAGAAATATAATAACACTTTAGTACCTGTTGTTCCAGGCTCTTTTCCTGTTCTCTCTTTGCACAGGAGGCACACAGTTGCTGCATGTCCCTTGTGCCATAGCTACTCCCTTCTGCCCCCAAAAGTCATCAGAGGTGTAATTAGTGACTATTTCTCCAAAAATGTCTTGAAGGGGATATACGAACCCTGTGATGAGAATGTGTTTTGCTCCCTGGATGAAGGTTAGAATCTGGAAGGGGTAGAGAGACGTTCAGGGTTGGAGGACAAAATACATTCTGCCCTTTATCACTTCTATGAAATCACAGATAAAGCATCTTCCTATAGGCAGAGATGAATCATGTAAATTAAATATTTCCCAACTTTGTATGGCATGAAACCTGTAAATATGGAACATCCATATCAAATGTACTTTATATTATATTCTGAAGAAATTAATAAATGAAGAAATTTGATTCTAAGTGAAAGATTTTGAGCACTATTTAAAGAAGGGTAAGTAGGAAACATTCTACAATCTTCTTTTTTTATTCCCTTTGACCTCTTTAGCAATAGCAAAATAGCTAATCAATAGATTTAATTCTGTCTTTTCCATGTCGATCCCTTTTGTCCTTCATCTTTTCTGCTCCATCTTTTCATTTTCAGTTGTAAATTTTTTATTTTCAGTTGTAAGGTCAGTATAGCCATAAACATGCACACACACACACTCACATAAACACACACCACTGGTTATTAACAATCAAATTTTTTTTTCATGCTTTGGAAAGTTACATTTTCTATTTCAGAATCATGGAATATTATTAATAATACTTTCCTATTTATTTGAATAACTTCAAAATAAAAAAAAAACTGCTAACAAGGGAACTTATTTCTAAATAATTGATGATGTGTGCTACAGATAATATGGTCATAGAAGAGTTTTTATGATTTTTTTGTTATTAATCACTATAATTACTCTGATTACAATAATGATTAACTCACAGTGAATAAGGTATGTGCTTGTGCTCTTTATCTATTTTTGAAGGATTTATGTTCATCCATCTACACATTCCACACATTCTCACCTCATCCTTGCGTACCTGTGAGATTCTAGTTTGGGTAGTGTATGGCCACGGAACAGTTTGCACACTGGAGAATAAAGCCTGTGGGTTCCCTTACATTATTGCTGGGCCTTAGCCTTCTAAACTCCCTGGGTCAGGGATGATCATCTGAGTTTTCTAAAACTTGAATGTATTTGCTTATATACTTCTCATAAAAAGCACTGTCTGTGCTATTTTTAAATGACTTTTCTGAAGAGTCAATTCAAGCCATTTTTCATATTTCAAGTCGTTTTATTTAGTGCCTGAAACTCAAGTAGAACTTGAGAATGATTTTTGGCTTATCTCTAGTGTTGGGTGAAATTTATCGTTTGCCAATCTACATAAAAATAATTAAACTATTTAAGTGCAAATGTAACTGACAGTAAATAAAAATGGACATAGAACTTCTGTGGCTGTATCCATATGCTTCCTTTGATCTCTCGGGACCTGAGATCACTAGGTGCTGGTTTTCTTGCTCCCGAAGAGCAAGAGAACCAACCCTCTTGAAGAAGGCTCTAATGAGGACTGAACAATCTACCACAATTTTCTTGTTCTAGAGAACAACTTTTCAGAGGGCCTCAGATTTGCTCAGATTCCTAGGCTTCACCTCAGATCCCCTGAGCAAGAACCTCAGGAATCTGCATAGTAACTAGCTCCTCAGGTGTTTCTTACGTTTATTTTGTTTGCAGCCACTGCCTAAGGGTGAGGGTGATGATAAGATCTGCAAAGTCTGGGGCGCCTGGGTGGCGCAGTCGGTTAAGCGTCCGACTTCAGCCAGGTCATGATCTCGCGGTCCGTGAGTTTGAGCCCCGTGTCAGGCTCTGGGCTGATGGCCTGGAGCCTGTTTCCGATTCTGTGTCTCCCTCTCTCTGCACCTCCCCCGTTCATGCTCTGTCTCTCTCTGTCCCAAAAATAAATAAAAAATGTTGAAAAAAAAAATTAAAAAAAAAAAAAGATCTGCAAAGTCTTCTAATTCCATAACCTTCTCCATTATTTGTTCCCACACTCTCAACTAATCTTAAATTTTATGGAACCTTTAAATTAGTGAACACCTTTCAAAATAGTAACAATGAGAGGTCAAAATTATAGGAATCTTTCTTTCTTTTGCCTCCCTTTGCTCATGTTGTAAACAATCAAAAAAGACATGCCCTGTATATTCTGCCCATTGTGATTAGAAAACCCATTAAGCAATATGGGTACCTAATACTTTCAAATTTCTGTGCCTTTCTTCATCTTTACATATCTGAGGGGTAGTGCTTATCTTTTCTGGATGAACTGTGCTCTTAGATCCTGGTATCTTAGCAAAACCTGTAAAATGGGTTTCAGATCCAGTGACCTCTACCGTTAGTGACACCTGAGCTGCGAGCACATTCCTATTTCAATAAGCCTAGATTCCCTGCAACCACAATCACAATCCCTGTTCACAATCACGTGAGAAATGTGGCTTTTCACTAAAAAGATTTTCAACTAAAACAAATATTCCTTATGACCTTGATAAGTACCTTTGCCTGCCATGCAATCTTATAGGGCCTTCACACCATTGCCATCCCAGGCAACATGGGGATCCCTGTTCCCAGCCTTTTAACTTCTCTGCATAGCCAGCTGCTGCCATTAACCTCTCTTGGATCCAGATATTTTTAACACTCCAGGTTAGGGGTTCTCTGATGAGCCTGTTTCTCGTTCCAGCATTTTTCTGAGATGAACAAACATGTTCTCAAGCTGGCTTACAGCACCAAGTGTGGTGAATACATATATATATATGTATATATGTATAAAAAAATATATATATTATTTTCCATTTTTTAAAATGTCCCATTTTATAAAACTAAAAACATTAAATGGCGATTAAGTTTGTTTGTGTCAACTCAGCCTTATAGATTGTACTGAAAACTTCAAAGCTATGTGTGATAATATAATTTTGAGGGTGAGGCCTTTCATATTTTGCTACTGGGGTACCTAAGTGGGAAAAAATATGGCTAGCTGATCAGTCATGTATTATGAAGTGATTTTGTCTTCGCTACTCATCTCAGAAGCTAAAAACTGGTGCTAGTTTTAATTATTTGGAATGCGGCTGTGTGGTGGGCTTCTTCAGCAGTAGGGAGGGGGGCAGGGCATGCCAGTGGAGACAGGAACCCACGAATATTGTGCAGAATCCTTTTGGGACTTCACCTGAAGCAGCGGTAACACCTTTTTACTGGATAACTAGAACTGTTTTTGCGATGATTTACACATAGCCCAGCAAAGAGTCACATCCATTTGGTATCCTCCCCAAGATTTCATGACTTGTTTCCAGTCACAAAATTACTGAGCAGTGAAATAGAGATTACAGCTCACAGCTGCCTACTTCTGCTCTGGTGTTCTTTGGACAGTACTCTTCAGCTCTAACAAGAAAACACTTAAGATCTTTCAAAGGCTAACGAGAAACAAGTCGTTCACGTTCACTAACACCCCTTTGAGATGTAGGGAGATGACTGGATTTATTTAAAAGTCTTATGATTTTGCATATTTTGCTTTGACACCCTTGCCTTTCACAATTGTTAGAAATGGACATCATTTACTGATTATTTTCCTTTGCATACTGTTGTTGCATATTGTTAAATGATTTGCTGATTAATAACTAACGTTGATTTGGACTAAATGTAATGGAATAAGCAAATACATTTGTAAAATTAGATATATTGTATAATTTAGTTGCTAATTGGTATCATAGAGCTGTTGGAGGTTATTTTAGACCAATCCCTTGCAGGGAAATCCTGTCCACGATTTCCTCCCATATCCTGTAGCAATGTTTTAAGACCCCCTCCCCCGTTTAAAAAAATTCATTTGCTTGTCCGGGCTTTAAAGCGAACACTTCTCACAGGCAGATACAGCTCCAAAGCTCTGGGTTAAAATAAATCCTTTTAAATTCAGAACATGGTAGTTATCTCCTAAATGATTTCTTTTCTAGAGGGTCAGAAAAGAATAAAGTATTTAGTGTGAATATATTTTCATGACCTTGATCGAATCCGTATGATGTGCAGCATTGTCAACACAATATATTATAGCAATATAAGATATTAATATAATAATTATTTGAATAAATATCAGATACTTATATTAATACAGGATTATTGAGTCATAGAATTTCTGAGCTGTTTGGAAACACTTGCTGATGAGCCCTCTGGGGTCTAGAAGGTTTTGTAATTAACACACATACACCACACACACACACACACACACACACACGTGTGCTAGTTCATTGTTGAGTCACTTATATGAACTGTTTAATATGTTCTGTACTTAGGTAATGTGCGTATGCTTATGCTTTGGTACATTTGGTATTTTTAATTATTTTCTAATATTTCAAAAAATTTTCAACCTGAACTTCTGATTTCTGTGTTCATTTTCTAAACATATATATTGTCATTGATTATTTTTTATTTCTGCTGTTGCATATACACCATAAATATTTTCAGTTTGGAAATCAGTTTAAATAGCAAAGAGAATCTAAAAAAGAATTTGTACTATAGATATTTTAATGTGTTTATGTTCTTTTTTTAAAAGCAACATTTTAATATGCTCTGATAAAACTGTATTTCTCTAATAAGGTATTAAGTCTGGTGGCTGAAAATAGTTCCCCAAAGGAATGTCACTCACATTAATTTTCCATGTGCTCTCTTTTACTTATAGTTTCATTGTCCGCATGTTTAAAGTCTAAGAGAAAAAAAAAATCTCTGGATATGAAGTTGGGAGATAGATCCAAGTCTACATCTACGTCCTCATGTTGGTGACCTTGGGTAAATTTTATTTTTGTGCTTCATTTCATTTTTTTAAAAACGAGTAGTTGAAAGCATCAAAGACTCTTTCCCACAATTCAAACACTCCATGAGCTCAAAAGATTTGATTGAAAGAAATGTGTGGGCATCATTACCTGACTGCCCAGTATTTTCATGGTCACACACTTGTTCCGTATATCTGAAGTCCCTTTAAGGAAGTTAACTCTTTGTAGGTGTGAGATAGGGTCATCAAGAGAAGTGGGGTAAATAGAAAAGGAAGGGGAAATAAATTAATGACAAAGACAGAATGATAGGTGGTGGAAATGATTCCCTTTTTACTTCTTTATATCTATGGTCTAGTTATTCCTGTTTGAAAACCTTACTGGCACCAGGTATTATCAACAGGGATGAGTAATATGTAATTTTTATCTTTACTGGGTTACATTTGGCCCACAGACAGTTGACAGCTGTCAGTCAGGTGGCTGGTCAATGAGGAGATACATGTAAAGCTGCCAAAGTATTTTTGTTTCTTTAAATACTTATAAGTAAACCATTTTAGTTGGAAGCTTCATTGTCCTGAAATTAAATAGGTTGATGTTCACAATATAATTTGTTGAAGTTAGCTGCTGGGAAAACCAAAATTTTCCCTGCAAATATATGGGTAAACAAAATGTTTTTCAAATGTCTTTCTGAAACAGGAGAATAATTAATTTTTCTCTACTATAAATAGAAAAGGCCATCCTTAAGATTTGAAGATACATTACAAATAAGGCTTAAAATTTAAAAAAAGTTTTTAAATTAAACTTTTAGTACACATATGAGTCAATGCAGCATTCAGTCATAATTTCTGACTAAGACTTATTAAAAGAAACCATTTCCTTACATTGAGGGGGTTGGTATAGGTATTTTTGTGACACAAGAGTTGAGGGTTTACCAGAAAGGACGAACGTGTACCTGCATGTTGATCTAGGAATTAAAGCTTCTTTTCATAATTACAGGAAAAAAAAAACATGGAAGTTTAGATTACGCTCACAGTTCAGGGCATGGTTAAAATGACAAGTTTTGGTTATTTAGAAATATTTGGGTTATACCTAATATTGTTTCTAATAGGTTCAGTCACACTTAAATAATTCACAAGAGTCATAAAAAAGAGATTGGAAGAAGATTTTGTATGGCTTATATTTAGTGTTCATGACAAACAGTATATTAATTATAGTCCATATAGTAATGCACATGAACACTTAACGAATGTAATTCTAAAGTTGACTTAAGAGTGGATATTCAGTGTTGCAGTAGTTGTCTCTAAAAGCAAATGCTCTGATTCTTTAGGAATATAGAGTTTAACAGACTAGATAAATAACAGAAATATCAAGTGCACGCAGTACATACTCATTTTTTAAGAGACTAATGAAGTTATCTAAAAAGCGCAGTGACTGGAGTTACTTAGGTGCCAGAATCAATATAATGAAGATGATAGAATATCACACAAAAATAGCAGTTTGACACCACACTATATTCCTTTTTAAAAAATAAAATATACTTTACTTTTATGAACCATAATCTGCATGTAATAATTTACAATGAAAATCAGACTTGGGTTTTACTTCTTAAATTATGTTTTAAAAATATTAGATTTTTTGGGTGGGAGGATCATTTCCGGTAATTTTTTAAACCGCAAATAGTTAATAATTTTAAAACGGCAATGAAGTCAGTCTAAAAGAGTATGATACTTATAAATTTGTGGCTAATCCATATCATCATTGATTTGAAAATTGTTTTAGATGAAGTGGTCATTAAAAAAAGTCTGATCTTATTATTTTCCTACTATAGAACTATGTATTAAGCATGTAGATTGAAAATTATTATGAGATCATCAGAATAAAACAATTGCCTCATAATATTAGTAATTTATACTGGCAGGAGCCTTTCTCTTCTTAAGCACCAGTTCTACCCCCCACAGCCCAGAAAATTGATTTTATGGCTGATAATTTATAGCATTCTTGATCAGTGTATGCTGTGTGTCGTTTACATTCATTAGCCCATGTTGCTTGTGAATATGGAATTTGGTTGTTAAAATGGTTTCATATGTTTACTATGTATAGTCTTTAGCTTTGAGCTCCTTACTTGCTTAAATAAATGTTTTCAATTTGTATAATACAACAATTTGTAGAGAAATGCTGTGAATCATAGTTAAAAGAATGAGTCCTTGAAATAGAATCATTTTTTAAAAATATATCCTGACATGTGGTCTTATTTTTCCATGTTTTGTATTAATTAAAATCCTATTCTGAAAAAAAATATTTTTGCCTAAACTTTTGAATTCACAAAATAAAAATACCAAATATATAAATGTACTAATTTTGGAAATCAGTGACGTAAAAACATGCTTTAGTAATGTCTTCGATGTTTATTCCAAAGATTTTTCTCCAAAGAAACTCTTTGTAAAGTAATGAGAAAATGTTGCCACTTTTAATTATTAAATATTCTATGCAATACATGTTTTTAAATTGTATTATAAATAAAATTCATTTCATATTCTCTTTAATCATATTCCTGTCACATGCACCCATAAAAAATAGTAGCGCATGAAACGTTTGAAAAGAGCATGTACCATTTCACATTTTTATTTGATTTATTGAAAAATAACATTTTATTTGGAATAGATTATGACAGAATTAGATAAAAAAGAGATGAAATGTTATTTATGTGTTTGTTTTAATAGTCCAATAGCATATGTGTAATTACTTCTGCATCTTTCAAATATTGGAGATAGTAATGAAAGAGACCGACATTCAAAATATAAAGTATTTCCTATAAAACTTTTTTTGAATGTAAAAAATTGTCAAATGGTAGCAGCTCTACTTTCTACACCAGGCAAACCCACTGTTGAGTTAGTTGGCTCTGATTCCAGTGGGTCTCATCAGCTTTCTGAATGTAGGTTCCTCAGCAGTGCCTCTTCCAAGATAACAAAATCAACTTTTAAAGATTAAAAAATATATTTTGGCAATTGAAACTCACCAGTGCCTTTCTGCTTCTCCAGGAAGTTGTACCCTTCAGCACCTGCTGAGGGCTTTGTTGTCCAAACTCTGACAGGTAAAAAAATTCCTGTAGAATAAAGCCAGACCAGCTGGCTTTGAAGAGAAACCCCCCAGTTTGGGCTGCGCTTGTCTCTTCTCCTTTTCTATGAAGACCCAGGCTTTCCCCCCTTGATCGTCAAGCCGTAAGATGCGTGATCCCTGTGCACAAGTGTCTGGCAGGCCGAGGTGCACCTGTTCCTGTCACTCTGGGGTAAATTTAGCTGTAAAGGTATCACTGACAACCAGACCTTTGTCAGTGTTGGCAAAAGAACACAGAATTGCTTCGCTCCCCTCCCCCTTCCAAGCCCCAATGCTGCTAGTTCAAATGGAAAATATCAAATTGGAAGTCTATCCAAAAATCATTCCCAAAAAATGAGATTGCTTTCATATGGTAAAAAAGTAAGTTTCCTCATTTCACGCAGACTTTAAAATTACATTTCCAAGAATAATCTTGGAACAAGACAAGTTTTTGTTCAATTAATTGTGGCTGGAAACTTTTTAATGGAAACATAGCACACACTTACTTCATTTCAGATTATTAAATTGTGTTAAGCCTTAAAGTTAGTTGCCATTCTTTGCTGTAGCTCATTTGTTCTTTTCAATCCAGAGAAATATTAGAACGTTAAAACTTATCACATAGGAGGGTTTAATCATCCTACCAAAATTAGACAGCATGTAGCTCTGAAAGACTGAATGTCAAATTGTGTGCTCGTAGCCCTTAAACTACTGAGAATCTAGGACCCCACTACTACATTTAAAATGACTGTTCATGTTTGTGGAAAACCGTGGACGTTTAGGAACTGGTAAAGCTAGAGGTCTCTTACTCTTTGATTAAGGTAAGGACATTTATCGTTTATGTAAATTTTTTAGATTAATTGCTGTACTGACAGTTTGAGAACAATTCCTTTTGAAGGAAAATGGAGAGGCAGGCAGTGTTCATTGCTATGTCCGGCATAAATATAGTAGTTGACATATATAAAGTAGCCCAAAGAGTATTGTGTTTAGCCAAAGCATTCTGAGCTTCTCTTTAATAATTATGATTTCTTAAGTGGTGTTAAAAAGAATTGTGCAAAGTACCTGTTCTACCATATTATTGCTGTTTACAAGGGCTGGGTGTGATGAGAAAAAGAAATCTGGGTCAAAATAAAAAAATGCTTTGTAAAATAAACAAAGTTCCTATTTACTTACTATGTATAAACAGCCACTCACCAAGCCTCATTTCTCCGCAGGGCACCACTTTCAGATAAAAACATAGACCTGAATGGCATCATCCAGTATCCAAGGAAACCATGTAAGTACCTCTCTCACTGTGTACTTCTCTTATTCAGGGTTTAAAAGCTAGCTGAGTACTGAATAAGTGAGTGTTTTTATTTAATAATTATACGGGAGGTACTTTTTAGGAGCTTGCTAAAAAGAAACAGGTTCTTGATTGTTATGTGCGTCATAACAAAACCCTTATGTTTTTCATCATGTTTCATAAAATTGTGTGTTTAGTCGCAATCTCTCCATCAATTCTCATTCTTAGGTACAAAACAGCTACTCAAAGTCATAATGAATTGAGAGTTTCAAACTTTTCCAAGACCCATTAGTGTCTGAGAAACAATGTTTCAGAGGCCTTGTGCCAGGAGTAGTGACCTAATTGTAATAAACACTTTTTAAATTTTACAAATTAAGAAAAAACTGATTGGAAAATAGTAGTTTATTGGTAAACATTTATAACAGTTGATTCGGTTTTAGACTTCCTTAGGGAGCGAGCAACTGAGCAAAAAGGTGAAGTTACAGATTTAAACAATGTAAAGAATCCTGACAACAAGTGTAATTTTTAAGATGTGAAAAATCTGTTTGCAGAAAGGGTTGGAAAGTTGGCATATTGTGTTCTTTATTTTTGTTTCCCCAAACTCATTAGTTTGTAGCTAATTTCTGTAGCTAATTTTAGCATTCTAATTAATTTTCAGAACCATGGAATCTACTGAATCTACTGTAGAAATTGTTTCCAAACAACACACTATTCTGGACAAAGATCCACTTTATAAATATTTGGAATATTCTACTAAGTATTTCTTTACTTGGACTTTATTATTTTTTTTCTTATTTGCACTCTGTACTTTTAAAGTCAAATTATTTTCAATACTAAATAATTATTCATTTTCATTTACTTTTGTGAAAATACTTAAAACTCTATACTTATGTAATTATTGACTGCTTTTTTTTTTATCATCTGGATTAGCTATGTGGTTTATCTAGTCTTTTTTTTTTCTTTTCCATCTAGTCTTTTAAGTATAGACATACTACTTTTCATCAAGGTTTTCAGGAGTTGCATTTAAATGTTTCAAGTTTAGCTCTGTGGTTTGAAAGTTTTTCATACTATTTTCATGTATTTTTGTTACTCTTGTATTTCTGTCTTTCCTTTGCAGCATGGTTCTTTACTAAGCGTAAATGGTAGAGATGATCTCACTCAGTTTCTCTGCTGAATTAGACAGACCCTTCCTATTCAATGTCTACCTGCAGGAGCATTTCACTTTCCCACATGACAGTGTGGTATTAGTTATGCCTTTCTATGTTCCTGTCTGCTTACATATGTTACAAAATGCATCTTTCTGAACTGACAGATGAGAAGTTGTGTTAGACTAAGGAATTTGCTGGTACTTTGGAAGGGTGTAAGAGCCTCCTCTCCTGGTAGGAGGACCTGGCTAGGAAATGAGTTTTCTTACGCTAGATAACAAACTCTACAAGTGTGTAGTTTGAGGCATTAGGTATTGCCCTCTAAACAGGAATTCCTTGCCACAAAATAAAGGCTCGGCTATCGCTGGGTAAACTTGGAAGCAGAGCAGGGTTAGAATAGATCTTTATAAAGAAAGAAAAGGTGAATCAGAAGGGAAGAACACTGGCTAATGCCATAATTCCCTATCTTGAGCAAGTGGAATCTTTTGAAATTCCATTCTTCTTATATAGCAAGAGTAGACAAAAAAAGTCTCTATTGCAATGCTTGTGGCACAATTTTAAGTATTTGCATGAGAGTATAGATTTTCGGAAAAACGGTTTAAATGTTATAGGTTTAATTCAGCCTCCTATACCAAAGGAGAAATGACTTGGTAGAAATAAGTTGATACATGCACATCCTTTCCTCAGTAATGTTTTCTCCAACAAACACTAACAATGAGTGAGTTCTCATTACTCATTAAGAACTTTTTGAGATGATGGACATTGCGCTATATCTGCACTGTCCAGGATGGTTACCAGTAGCAGTGTTTGAATGTGGCTAGTACAATGGAAAACCTGAATTTTAAACATAATTTAAATTTAATTGATTTAAATTTACTTAGTGACTAGTGGTGACATAATGACTAGTGGCTGGTTACTATACTGGTATTTTGCTTTTATCAGAAATTAAAATACAGTCCTGTGAAGAATTTCTAATCTTTTGGTATCCTATCATACAATATATCATTTTTTATATTTACTTTAATATTTGAATTATCCTTGCAGTGGAATTTCTTTATAACACTTTCTGAGAGATGAATGTTTTTAATACTGTTGATGGAAGACATGGTAACTTTGTTTTATGAGCCTGGGTAGCAACTTTCAAAATGGACATTATATGCAAGACTGTGTCTAAAAAGAAGAACACTCTACTGAACATTCTAACAATGGTGGTAAGTATTTCCAAAAGTTCAGTTACAATTTCTGTAATACATCTTACAGTACAAAATGTAACCAGTCTACAAAAATGCTCACTAGCCTTGTGTCCTCAAAGCTGACTGTGCTTTCAAAGCACACATCAGATTTTAAATCATATCTTAAAGCCATGCTCCCATGGCTTTTTCAGCATTTAGTAAACGTGAACATTAGGATGCATCATGATATTTTAATAATATTACTAGTACAGTAACATTATAGACAGAATTATTAGCTAAAAGTATACCAAGAATTTAAAGTTTACAGCGATTTAAAATAAAACATTTATTTTGTGTGTGAGAGAGAGAGCGTGTGCGCAAGTGAGGAAGGGGCAAAGAGAGAGGGGGGACAGAGGGTCTGAAGAGGGCTCTGCACTGATGGCAGAGAGCCCGATGTGGGGCTCAAACTCATGAACCACAAGATCATGGCTTGAGCCAGAGTCAGACCTTCAACCAACTGAGCCACCAAGGTGCCCCAATGTTGATTTTTTAAAAGAGTCCGCACATCAATTCATTTCAAGAAATGTAGGATATAGGTTATTTGTGGGATATTGAACTAGAGACCATGAGGAATTTTTTTTAAATGGAAGATGTAGCATTCATCTTTTTAGGAACTCCATTTATTGGATTTGGGTATCTCCTTTTGGATGGTTAGGATTCAGATAAGAGGAGAGAGGAGACTTTTTTTGTCACAACCTTGCACAAGCTGCTTACCGTGTCCCTCCCACTGCAAAACAACCAGATTCTAGAAAAATACACTTTCTAATGAATTATTTGAATGAGAAAAAATTTTTGGACAGTTCCCTGATCTCAAAACCAAAAACCTAAACTGTGTGAATGAAAGGTGGAATTGCGACAGTGAGCAAATGGGAAATGTGGGCATGGCAAGGCTGGACTGGATGAGCTGTGTTGTTAGGGGTGCTTCTGGGAGGATACCAGTCATATGCTCTGTTAGACTTCTCATAAGCCAGCCTTCTTAAAACAACAGGAAGATGTGGCAATCACATCTGTAGACCCAGTTTTTTGGTCTCCTTTGATGTCCTTGAGCGTCCTCAGTTAGGTAGTCAGCCACTTGCATACTGTCAGGCCTATTTTCAGAAAGAAGGTCTATCCTTGCTTAAAAGCCAGTGTTCTATGTGGAGAAAATATGGTCTTCAATTACGGGAATGCTGCAAATCACAGTCTTCAGTGTCCTCGTAAAATATCTTCTCTGATAACTTCATGCCTGAGAAATTGTTTTTATCATGACCTGTGACCTCTGATCCTGAATCACTGCTTTAGCTTTTTATGTATTTATTGATGTATTTCTAATTTACTTATCTAAAATTTTATTATCAAAATTCCAAACATATGAAAAAGTAGAGAGAATATATAATAAACTTTCACACAACTACACCTGCCTTCAACAACTATTATCTCACGGACAGCTTTGTTTCAACATATTCCCATTTCCATCTCCTACCCCCACCCCAAATTATTTTGAAACCAATTCTAGACATGACATAATTTCATTCTTTAATATTTCAGCAGATAGCTTTATAAGATTAAGACTTGTTTTTTAACTGAAAAAAAATGAATCACATCTATAAAACAAGCCACACCCAGAAGTCAATATTTCCTCAATCTTATCAAATACACACAATCAATATTCAGATTTTCCCAACTGTCTCATAAATTTTTATAATGACTTTTTACTGTTTGAAACAGAATACAGATAAGATCCACACATTGTAAATGGTTATTTATCTTCTGTTTTAATCTAGAGGTTTCCCCCCCTGTCTATTTTTCCTCATTTGTTGAAGAAACTGGAGTATTTGTGTGGTAGACCTTTCCATAGTTTGTATTTGCTGATGCATTCCTGTGGAGTTGTTTAATAAGCTCCTCTGTTCCTTATCTTTTCTGCTATTTGGTACTTAAGACTAAGAACTTGACCAAATACATTTGGAGGAGGCTGGGCAAGAGCACTGGTTCTCTCTCTTTTTGTGATGTGTGATCTCTTTTTGCCTTGAGTTAAGGAATACCTAGCCTTGGGAAGTTTCCGCTCACATTTGCCCAAGTCAGTACTCTGCTAAACTCTCAAGTGGGACTCTTCAGCTCTCAGGAAATCTTTCTTTACACAGCAGCTCTCTGCCAGGTGCTCCGTCCTGTGAACTGTGGCCGCCTATCCTCCCATATTTTCAGACCTGTGTTCTCAATTCAGGGAATTTTACCCTCCCTGTGCCTCTGCTAAGAAACCCTCAAGACTGTAAGCAGTGCACTGAGAAGATGGACATCGTTGGCTTCTCATTTCTTAGCGATCTCTTTGTTGCCTGCTGTCCATGTCTTAAAAACCATTTTTCATATTTTTTGCCATTGTTGTTATTGTTGTTGTTTTAGGAAGGAGGGTAGACATAGCCCCTCTTAGTCCATTTTGGCTAGAATAGAAAGTCTCCTTAGTTGGTTCCAAAAAAAGTTCAGCTGTGGTTTATTAATCCAAACAACATCTTATTAAAATGAAACTCAATATTTAAAACAAACTGAAAAAGGTGTGTGTGTGTGTGTCCTTTGAAACACGGCTATAGATTTAAAACCATGAGTGCAACTTTCAAGGCCTGTTTTTATAATTTTTTAAATTATTGATTGATTAGTTGATGTATAGTTAACATACAGGGTTATATTAGTTTCAAGAGTATAATATAATAATTTAATAGTTCTATACATTATTCAGTGCTTATCACAGTAAGTGCACTCTTGATAACTTTTAGGTATTTCACCCAACCCTCCTCCCACCTCCCCTCTGGCAACCACTAGTTGGTTCTCTGTATTTGAATCTGTTTTTTTGTTTGTTTCTTTTTTCCTTCATTTGTTTTGTTTCTTAAATTTCACCTAAGAGTGAAATTATATGGTATTTGTCTTTGTCTAACTTGTTTCACTTAGCATTATGCCCTCTATGTCCATCCAGGTGGTTGCAAATGTAAGATCTCATTCTTTTTTTTTTAATGTTTATTTATTTTTGAGAGAGAGAGAGAGAGAGAGAGAGAGACAGAGACAGAGTGCTAGTGGGGGAGGGGAAGAAAGAGAGGGAGACACAGAATCTGAAGCAAGCTTCAGACTCTTAGCTGTCAGCATAAAGTCCGACGTGGGGCTCAAACCCATAAACCGTGAGATCATGACCTGAGCCAAAGTTGGATGCTTAACTGACTGAGTCACTTAGGTGCCCCAAGATCTCATTCTTTTTTCATGGCTGAATAATATTCTATTGTATGTCTATACCACATCTTCTTTATCCATTCATCTATCAGTGGTCATGATTTTGGCTACTTTCATAATTTGTCTATTGTAAATAATGTTATAATAAACATAAGGGTGCATATTATCTTTTCAAATTAGTGTTTTCATTTTCTTTGGCTAGATACCCAGTAATGGAATTACTATATCATATACTAATTCTATTTTTAATTTTTTGAGGAACCTCCACATTGTTTTCCACAGTGGCTGCACCAACTTGGGTTCCTACCAACAGTGCATGAGGGTTCCTTCTTCTCTAAATACTCAAACAAACTTGTTACTTGTGTTTTTGATTTTAGCTCTTCTGACAGGTGTGAGGTGATACTTCATTGTGGGTTTAATTTGCATTTCTCTGATGATAAGTGATGCTGAGCATTTTTTCATGTGTCTGTTGGCCATTTGTATGTCTTCTTTGGAAGAATGCCTATGTAGGTCCTCTCCCCATTTTTAAATTGGATTATTGTGTGTGTGTGTGTGTGTGTGTGTGTGTGTGTGTGTGTATGTTTGTGTGTGTTTTGTTTGTTTGTTTTTTGTTTTGCTTTGTTTTGTTTTTTGGTGTTGAGGTGTAGGAGTTCTTTGTATATTTTGAATATTAACCCATATCAGATGTATCATTTGTAAATATATTCTCTTATTTAACAGCCTTGTCGTTTTGTTGATGGTTTCTTTCATTGTGCAAAGCAATTTTCAGGACCTCTTGCTGACATTTTCCCTCCCAGCGAATATGTTTTTCCTCCAGGATGAGTCCTATTTTGCATTCTGGTATTTAGAGGCAATATTGGAGTTCATTCATCATTCTTTCCATGAACATTGTTGAGTACCTACTATGTACTGTATAAAGTATTGGAGATACAGTGATGAAGTGATGAACACTATTTGTCCCCTTAAAAGTCTTGCAATTTGTTTTCCCCCTGAAACTTGTACACAAATGCTCATAACAGCTCCGTTTGTAATATCCCCAAACTGGAAATACCCAAATGTCCATCAGTGGTTAAACAGACTGTGATATATTCATGGTACAGAATAAAGAATAATGAACTGTTGATGTGGGTAACAATGTGGCTGAATCTCAAGGAAATTTTGCTGAGTGAAAAAAAGTATATCTTAAGAGGTTACATTATTGCTCATTTCCATTTATGTAACATTCATAAAGTAACATAATTATAGAGGTGGGGGACAGATTAGTGGTTGCCAGGGGTTGAAGGGCCAGAGAGGGAGTAGACATGGGCATAAAATGGTAGCACTAGGGAGTCTTGTGGTGATGGTATTAGTTAAGTGTCTTGATTGTGGTAGTGGTTGCTTAAAGATACCTATGTGATAAAGCTGCATACAGCTCCACACATGCACACACACACACACACACAAACATGAAAATTGCATGTATAACAGTGGAAATATGAATAAACTGTATGTGTTGTACCAGTATTAGTTACCTGGCTTTGATATTGTAATTATGCAAAATCTTAACAGTGGGGGGGGGGTGGGCACAGGGGCTGAGGAAAGGGTACACAGGTAGTATATTTCTTTCCACTTTCTTGTGTATTTTTAAGTATTTCAATATAACATTTTCTTCTTAAAAATCTTGCAATTTAATGGAGGATGCAAAGAACTAAATAGCTAATTGCAATACACTGTAATAATACTCAGTTAAGGGGAGGTACTATAGAGTATATATATGGAGGAGTACCTTGTTCCCATTTCCAAGTCAAGAGACAATGTCTCTGCTACTCCCTTGTTTCTTAAAGGGCCCTAGCCAGGTTCTGCCTCTGTTTGAGGCACATGTGTTAGCAGTAATGGACTTGTAGAATGCTTGCCATTGACCCTCCCTGACCCCCAGCACCCATAGTGATGTGCCCTACTCATTAAGGCCTCAGTAAAGTACCAACCATACAAGGCAAGTATTTTATAAGAGTGAGCACAGATAAAATAACAGGAATCTCATGTTCTCACAGCATGTTAAACTGTAAGTTCAAGGACTCATTTCCAAATTTAAATACCTATGATTCTAGATTATACACAGTTTTGGCTCTTCTCCAGCCCTGTCCTGCCATCAGCACCATCAGCCAAAGCTATACTCTAACCAGGGAGAAATAGCCTTTGTATGTGAGGAACACATAGCTGCAGTGGACATTATGCATGCATTATCACTTGTTACTATAACTTACTTTAATTCAGTGACAGTCGCGTATTTTGAGTTTTCTTAAGTTATAAAAGTTTTTTTTCCCCTTGGAACTAAATAGAAGATCCATTATTGCTAACATGTTGGGGGACTTGTTTTGGCTTTCTTGGTATTTAGTAGGAACACTAGGAGAGAGACTTAATATGAATTTATGCTGTTGTCACATTGTAACAACTCAGTTGTCTTAGAATTTTTACCAGGCTGTGTCTGAGTTTCACAAAACCATGAATAGGTGGACTCACAACATTTAAGCTGGAAATATTTTGTTTTTCTTTGTTGTTGTTGCAGAAACTCACCCCTCCTCTCGGTGTCAGGAAGACCTCTTTGGGGTTGCCCTGGGACTAAGGAGGGGATCTGAGTCTGTATCTGTGTGTGTTATTGGAATATTCAGTGGGAGTTCTTAACCTATGTGAGTCTCCCTGGATTAGAATTTCAAGCTGTGTGTATAGGCAGCTGTGGTTTGCATCATTTACCTTTATCAACTTGGTAGCCAGTTTGAAATTACCTACATCTACTTTGTGAAATTCACACTCTGTTCTTTTGAACTCATTCTTCTTTTTAAAATAATGATGAAGTGGTAGTGTCTTGGTCCAGTTTTTAAAAACTTTGCGGAGCTAGAAATAATACATTTTATTTTATTTTATTTTTTTATTTTTTATTTATTTTTATTTTTTTTAACGCGTATTTATTTTTGAGACAGAGAGAGACAGAGCATGAATGGGGAGGGTCAGAGAGAGGGAGACACAGAATCTGAAACAGGCCTCAGGCTCTGAGCTGTCAGCACAGAGCCCGACATGGGCCTCGAGCTCATGGACCGCGAGATCATGACCTCAGCTGAAGTCGGCCGCTTAACCGACTGAGCCACCCAGGCGCCCCGAAATAATACATTTTAGATTGAACAGGTCATTTATTATTAATCAGATCCTGAGACTTTTCCGCATTGTTTTTGTTTTTGTTTTTTGTTGTTGTTATTGTTAATTGTGTGTTTTAACATTTTGTTAATTTTGATTTTCTGAAATATAAACTTTTTTTGTGTGTGTTTTAAGTTGTTTAACAGTTTAACAGTTTTTGTTTGTTTGTTTTTTTTAAACGTGTATTTATTTTTGAGACAGAGAGAGACAGAGCATGAACGGGGGAGGGACAGAGAGAGAGGGAGACACAGAATCCAAAACAGGCTCCAGGCTCTGAGCTGTCAGCACAGAGCCCGACGCAGGGCTCGAACCCACCGACCGTGAGATCATGACCTGAGCCGAAGTCAGACGCTCAACCGACTGAGCCACCCAGGCGCCCCAAGTCGTTTAACAGTTTTAAGAAAACATACAAGTCTATGTCAGTAGTATAGTTGATTTAGAATATTTCTTTCTTGTCTTCTAATAATTTGTGACTGTGTGGTCCTGACTGTTGTATGACCATGATCTTTTCTATATCCTGTCTTATCTTTGTATATCTTGGAAAGTTATTATTTATTTCTTATTTTTATTCATTTATTTAAAATGAATTTATTATAAGGACTCTTAAGGTTATATAACATTCCACATATTCTGTACTTTTCCTACAGGCTTAAGATTATACTGTGTTAGTCTAAATCTATAACACTATTAAATAGTATTACAAGCATTTCTTGGAAAGGAATAGGGATTAACAGGAAGCAGTGGATTTTTCATAAATTTGGCAGGCTATTTGGGAAGCGTTTTTTTTTTCTAGGTAGCTTAAATATCCTTGAAACATTAATTTTGGAATAAGAGTTGCATAGGAACCAGTATTATTCCTCCACTTTATAAGAGAGGCACCTCTGCCATCTCCCTTTCTTGCCCTGCATTTGCATGAACAAAGTTTCGCTGAATGTACTGGTGCTCCCACCTGCAGCCAAACCCATCAGTCCCTGGACCAAATCCAACAACAATAGGAAGCATATGTAGAGCCTTTGACTTTTTCTTCCTCAGTGGGCACATCTGGTAGCCCAGCTACAACTGCTGGGCTCCATATTGCTGCTCATTCTCACCTTGAATCTGTGTGGTCCCCTAGATCTGAGAGGCCATGACTCTGGGCCTCGTCCAGGGACCTGGGTGGCCCATAGTCACAGAAATGTTACCCTTTTGTCTCTTCATGGGACTAGGTCTCTGCTGTCTCCTTGGATCCTTGAGTGCTGTCTCTATGTCCTCACTCTGTGCTGTGGTGTCTCACAGTATATGATCAGCTCTGGTAATGACCACCACTGCCTGACTTCTAGGTATCCAGACAGTCGCTTCTTTCTGTCTAAGATGATACTGTATTACCTATAGCTGTGTATATGACTTCAGGACTCACTGTGCCCTTTGAATATTGTGCCTATCTCACTGAGCCTTGGGTGATAGCCATTGATGGGGTCAGCTCTGTTTTTATGATCTTAAATGTGAATACTGGCCCAGTTTTGCTAAGTGTGCATTGTGCTTCATGCCTGTCACAGGGAGAAGGGTCACCAATGTAATGAGTCTCCCCACACTGGACAGTGGTGTCTCACTGGTCACACCATAGTAAGGAGTTCATTCACTTTCTTATTTGCTATTTAGCTCTTAGTTCCAAATAGCTTTTTTGGTAACTTACAATAAGACTGTTAAAGTAAGGGGCAGAACCAAGGTGAGTAATAAATAGGGAGTGGGGTAAAACTGAACCAGAAAACCAAGGCCCTCCCTAAGAAGCCTACAGTTGAGGTAATTGAATTTTAGGCCAAGTGTTCCGCCAATCAGAGAAAAATGGAGGTGGAAAGAAATTGATGCTACTTACTATTAGATCAGAGTGGCACAGAAGATTCAGTTCATCCAGAGAGATGCTCTTGTTTTCCTAACTGTGTATTTTGGGGAGGGATATATTAAGTGGCTTGTTATATCGCATTTTTCTATCAGAAAATTGTATTAACATACCAGTGCATGTTGCTGAATGTTCTTTTCTTTCTAGCATGCAATACTTCAAACAATTATTTTTCAAAATGACTTGAGTTCTGCCCAATTAATTTCTAGTATCCAGAGTAAAAAGTAAACAGTGAAAAATAAGTAAAGTGAAAAAGTAAAAAGTAAAAAGTGAAAATAACACGTATTTCCACTCAGTTTATGCAAAGATATTATCTCGGTAGGTAATTGTTGTGAACATTTTTTTTTTCTATATTGATGACATTGTTTTTTCTTTTTAAACTAAGTCTTTGCAGTCCAGTGTGCATTTACACTTACAGCACAGCTCCATCTGGATTAGTCCGATTTCGAGGGCTCACTAGCATCATGTGGGAGGATGAGGTAGCAGTGGACAGGACGGCTCTGGTTTGTTGTGATATCCTTGTGATCCTTTCATTCTTGAGATATCACAGCTATAGTTATCACCAGGAACCTTGAAAGGCAGACTTTTCATCGTTCTTTGTCCGGAGTGTTCATTAATCCAGAAGTTATCATTTTGTGTCCCCGACACTAATTTGATGAGAAGAACAAAATAGATTTAGTCACTATCGAGAAAGTGAGCAACTTCTTCTGAAAACTTTTGGAAGCTTCCTTTCAATTCTTTCGTCACTAGTACATACACTTATTTATGTTATCTTGGAAATTTTCTTGATCTCTTTTTATGCCAATTGCTTCTTTACACCTTCCATGATTTCACCAGCTCTCTGTCCCACTGTTCCAATAGGAATTAGTTTGTAGTTTTTCAGAGGTAATCATGACTTTCTGCTTGACATACAGTTACTGGTTAATTTCTTTATTATCTCCTTGTTGAAAACTGAGATTTGTTGGCTATTCTTCTCCCCTTTAGTGCCTTACATGGAGTAAAGCGTAGTCAGTAATGCTCACTGAAGGAACATATATATGTCTTCTCCTCTTACTATGGTCTAGAAAGCAAGGGGCATGCTATTGACTCCTTTGGTATCTTTGTAGTTACTAACATAGTGCAGGGTATGCAGTTGGTGCTTAATAAATTCTTGCTGACTGGAGTCATGACTTATAATTGGCCTTCCTAGTCTTGATTCAAATCTAGTTCTATCACACTATTACATTGCATTCTTGGAAAGAACACCACTGTTTTCATTTGGGGAAGAATTACAAACACACACATCCACTAGTCTTCTTTCTTTGCTCCTAACTGACTCTGAAAAAAGGAAAGAATCAATGGAGAGAGTGCCACTACCTTTGGTTAAATACCAGCAAAGTATAATACAGTATATTTTTTGCCAGAAGAAAGAATGTGACTGCTGTTGTAGGTCTTAAACATTATGATGAAGGAAGCTAGTTTGTGGATATTGGAATCATTCATTCTTTCATTCAATAAACACTTACTAAACACATATTATGATTAAAACATTGTGTTGCACACAGGGGATAAAAATGGTAAGTTTTGACCCTCAAACCGCTCACATTTTAGATAGAAATTCAGATCATGCCAGAGACCTCTTTAAAATATTTGTCAGTTTAGAGAAAGCTAGCTACTAATGGGAAAAAGATTCAACATGCCTAATTTTCACTCTCTTTTTCCTTCCATGGTGTTGGTTGGTAAGTATTTTTAGAATAAATGTGTAGATAGTGGTTTGTTTTTATTTTTTTTTATTTTTTTTTTTTTAAAAATTTTTTTTTTTTTTTCAACATTTTTAAATTTATTTTTGGGACAGAGAGAGACAGAGCATGAACGGGGGAGGGGCAGAGAGAGAGGGAGACACAGAATCGGAAACAGGCTCCAGGCTCCGAGCCATCAGCCCAGAGCCTGACGCGGGGCTCGAACTCACGGACCGCGAGATCGTGACCTGGCTGAAGTCGGACGCTTAACCGACTGCGCCACCCAGGCGCCCCGATAGTGGTTTGTTTTTAAAGAACTCACATTATTTGGCATTTATTACATTTTATTTGTTTCCTTGATTGATTAATTGCAGTTAAATTACCTTAGCATTCTAGAAGAGATTTTATAGATTTTGACATGTGATTAAACAGCATAAAGCATAACTAATGTTGTTTTAGTGGCATGCTATGTATTAAAGCATAAAATTTAAACACATACTTCGTCAGGAATTTTTGCAGTTACAGTGAATTTGAAAGATTCAAATATTGGAACTCCACTCCCACTGTTAGGGAGGGGTAGGAATTTTATAATTGAGATTATTATAGAAGAGTGTCCTGACATAACTGATTGACTTTCGTGATGTGCCTTGAAAGTTCAAATTCAAGGTGTGCACTTATTTCAGTCAGCTTATTCTGAATGTTTAAATAAGAAATACTATTTCTGGGTATTCTGAATAACTCGTTGTACATTTATTCCTAATAGTGAGCATTTGGACTAATGATGGATTACTAATGAGCATGTAAATGTACCACCTGATTACATTAATATATGATCTTCCATGACGAGGTCTGAAATGAACATTTCTAATATGTATTTCTTTTCCCCAAATGGCACTGTGGCGTATACTGAGCAGGACTGAGACAAGGGTGTTTTTCTTAAGAGCCACTGATTTAGTCAATTATCAAAAATCACATTATAATAAATGCTGTTCTAAGAATTTTGATTAACCTTTAAATAAATGTTACTTTGGAAAAAAAATCTGCCAAATGTGTTAATGATAAATTGTGAAGTGGTAGTAATTGCAAGTATGGCTTTATGGATAATATAGTTAATTGATACCACCCTCTCAAACATATATAGCACATCAGCTGCTATGGGGCTGGGTGATAGTAATGGCATCTACAGCATTTTTGATGCATTGAGGATGACATGAGTAAAATGGAAACTTAGAGTGCTCACCAGGGTCATTCTCTCATGAACATCTGATGCCCATGGTCAAGTAAATTTTTAATGACACATAGTCACTACACACCTTTCAGCCTTCTGGAGAGGTAAGTGTACATTGATCTGTCCTAATTAGCCTTGCAGAGTACTTCAGACATCCCTGCATGAACACTATTATTTAATAAAATGGGAGCTGTTTTTTTCACAAGCTCAGCACTTGCTCCTTAGATGGCTATATTGTTGTTTTTTTTTTTAAACTCAAGTCTCATGTTCATTCTTGTCTTTGTCTGGCAATGTAGTATTAATGCAGCTGCATATAAAAGTAAGCAAAATTAAAGAATGGGTCTGATTATGAGGTTCATTGCTATTATAAGAAACCCATAGAGCATACATCTATTCCTTCTCTAATGTATAGGGTGCTGACTGCATAAAATCGCTTGGAAAGACATTAAGTAAGGATACACAGGCAATTCTGTTGAGGTGTGCAATGGGATGATTTTATGTTTGGAAATAAAGGTGGCTCTGGAATATCTGATTTGCAAGATAAAAGGTAGCCAAAACAGTTTTTAATTGCTCTAGATTGGAACACTTATGTACAGACATCTACTTTTTTTTTTTTTTTTAAGAGTTTAGTTTTATCTGAGTTTGGGGTCTATAACACCTTGAGTTTGTTCATTGTTGGAGTAAATCAAGTATTGTTTATTTAGCTATAGGATTTAGAGGTAGGGGGATTTTACTATGGATGCTTCTGCTTGTGAAGGTACTCAGTTCCAAATGGGATACAGACCAGATGGTGTTAAATCTTATCCCAGGGAAGAAGTCTACAGCCAGAACTTCTTAGAAGCATGTGTGTCACTTGGCCACATGATTTACTGGTTCTTGGATTTATTTGTCTTAAGAAAATGAACAAGAAAAAAAAAAGAAAAGGAACAAGAGTGGGTTCCTTTTGATCTGTAGGGCTGGCCATTGATGACAATGTCTGGAGTTGTCTTTGTGTTCATAGAAATCAGGCACCTCTTCCTGCTGTTTCATGGGCACAGAGCTGGCTCTCAGGCACCACAAATGCCTCCTTTACCTGCTTGCTTATAGCTGAAGTTGCATAATGAGAGATTAAAATATTTGGATTTTGCAAATATCTCTAGAAATGGGAACGCTTTGTTTAAATCAGATCCATACAACTCAATGTGAGTGAGTTTACCAGTCCTTTGTGGATAGCAAGATTTGAAAGTGGGGTGAGTAGAGAAATATGAGGACACTGGGTAATTAGGGAGTAAAAGGAACTGCCTTGCGGGCACGAAGGGGACAGTAGGGGTGAGATGAAAGGCTCTGAGTGGAGAGGCTTGGAATAGCAGAGGACAAGATGTACTTTCCTTACAATATAGGAAAACCTCTAAAAATGGTAAGTTTTCTAAATATAGTTTTAAAACCAAATTTGTTCTCAATTTTATTTAGGTATGAAATTAATTATTTCATTATTAGATATTCTCCTTGAATTACCTAGTTCATTTATTCAAGAAGCATTTATTGAACAACTCCTATGGACTAAATAGTGGATTGGATGCTAAGGGAAAAAGACATGATTCCCATCCTAATGTTTTATTAGTACCTCTGCTTTTGGCTGTAGGTAATGGAAAACTCAAATCCAATTGGCTTTAGTACTAAGGAAATTTGTTGGCTCTCACCACTGAAAGTCTAGGGGCAGAGTGGAATTCAGGACATTTTAGTCAAGTAGTTTTGACTTAGTTTTCCTTGCAGTCTTTTTCCTTACTCTGTGGGTCAGCTTCATCAGTGGCTAGTAGCAAGATGGCTATCAAGTGAAAGGGGCTATTTCAGAAGCTTTCTAGAAGAGCTAGAATAGCTTTCTCAGAAGCTTCAAAGAAACCTCTTCTTGGATTTTATTAGCCTAAGAGACCAAGATTATATAGGCAGTTGGAGGACTGGTAGGTGCAGATATGTTTGGGTTTAGTGAGAGAACTCTAAACACCCCAACCCGAGGTGGGGTGTCCCGTCTAGACTGGTAGAGACGGAGGGTTGAGAGAAGGATTTCTTTCTTTTTTAAAAACATTTATTTATTTATTTATTTATTTATTTATTTATTTATTTAGAGGGTGGGGGAGGGGACGAGAGAGAGGGAGAGAGAGAATCCCAAGCAGGCTCACGTCAGCATAGAGTCTGATGCAGAGCTTGATCCCATAAATCATGAGATCATGATCTAAGCTGAAACCAAGAGTCAGCTGCTTAACCAACTAAGTCACTCAGGTGCCCCTCAGAGAAGGATTTCTTGAAGAGATGCTACCCAAACTAAATCCAAGAAGATGAGAAGAAATGAGGAGGTGGGAAAGACACATAGGCAATGGAGGAAATGAATACAAAGACAGAAGCAAGAAGGTACATTGCACAAAATCAGCTACCTTTACTCATTCTTCAGGTCTCAACTTTACCTTATCTTCCCACTAGGTTTCACAGAGCCTTGCATGGCCTCACACTTCCCTGTGTTTATCCTATCTTAACATTGCCCACTTCATTGCTATTCATTCAACTGCCTGCTCTTCTTCACTAGACTCTGTGGGCAGGGTCCATGGTCTCTATAACTGCCCCTCTGTTCCTGGTACCTAGCATGGTGCCTGGCACATCATAGACAGTTGGTAAATATTCATTACCATGAATGAGTGCATGAATGAGTGCATGATTCATGCATGAATGAGTGAATGATTTATTATTATTTTGTTAAATGACAGCATTTAGACATGTTCCTTCCTATATTGATCAAAATGATAATGATTTTCATGGACTTGACTAAACTTCTTATAAATAGTTATAATATTCAGGCAGTAGAACTGAGTCTTGAGGATTTCAAAGAGTTTTTTGACTTTCATATGATTAACTAGTTTGAATAGAATTTTCCTGAGCATGGTTATGTGTTTTCATACACTATATAATCCCAAAGCAGGAAGAGACTTTATTTGTTGGATGGGTGAGTCTTTGTTTTTTGGAAGAGTGAGTCTTTGCTCACTACATCCTTCAAAAGA